>NC_081196.1:50537647-50597647 GCF_902713425.1 Acipenser ruthenus
CCTGTATTGCCACACTAGGTCACTCGTTTCAGCAAAACAGATACGTTTCTGTAGCTGGGGTGGGTTAGGTAGGGGCAGTAATCCACACTCAAACTTGGAATATTTTAAAAACACTTAAAAGATTAAACAAAGATTTTGTGGTTTGTTTGTTTTTCTACACTAGCACAGTATTTATCTGAGGGACTTCATTTGTAAAATAAATAAATAAATAAATAAATAAATAAATAAATAAATAAATAAAATAAAACACTGCGTCTTAAAAAAAAAAGATCTAACGATTTATCATGACGTCGACACTGCTAGAAGGTGGCCATGTTTGTTAGTGTCAGTTTCTTTAAAACACAGCTGCTGTCAAATACAGCCAAGTAACCCGCCTATAACAAAATACAGGCAGACTACACCACACCTTGCTTGAATTTCTTTACCGTTTAAAATCCCTCATCAGCCGCCTTCTTGCCAGAGTTGACATCACTTATACCCCCTAACTTATTAAACAGCAACACTCTCTCCTGCTCTCCCTCCCTCCGCCAAAAGGAAATAACTCAAGCCTGATTTGTGACAACGGCAAAAATTGAAAATTACGACTCTGTCACTGTAAAGCAAAACGGGGGGAGACGAAATTAATGGGAAAATGTCCTCTTCCAAAAAATGCTGCAATACATTTTTTATTACATTTACTCCACCATTAACGTTTCAAATAAAATATACTACTTGTGACGTCCCACAACACGAAAGACTGACGTTAGGCAATTTCACAAAACACATACGACGCCCCTATTTTGGAGGCAAGTTAGAGTCACCGAAGAGGCGGGCAGTGCAAGGTGGCCACGTGGTTTGAGAGCAGGGCACTCTGTTCCTGACTGACGGGATCGGTGTCCGATGGCTACGTGTGATTAAGACACGTTAGAAATAAGGAGGAGATAACTGGAGAGTGATGCAATGGTGTGCATTTGAGGAGATATTTGGAATTGGTTCCGAACGGTTATCTGTCATTGGAACTGGGCATTTTGATTCCAGTTCCGGTTCCCAAACTATGTTAGGGGGAGGGGGGTTCTACGTCAGCATAAAAAAACAATTAGAAAGACCACAACAATCACAGAGCAAAAAATAAGTAAAACGAAGCTCATCACAGCCGCAGTCAGTTGTCCAAAACGCAAATATATAGTCTAACTAAGTGCGTGTTTTTTTTCTTTGTTTCCATAAAAACTGTGAACGTGTCAATTACATTTATCAACTGTATTTTTTTTTTTTAATTTAGCCGTTGCCAATTAGTTTTTATTATTTTCTCCCCAATTTGAAATGCCCAATTATTTTATTATGCTCAGCTCAGCGCTACCACCCCTGCGCTGACTCGGGAAGGACGAAGATGAACACACGTTGTCCTCCGAAGTGTGTGCCGTCAGCCGCCCGCTGCTTTACACACTGCGAACTCACCCTGCAGCCGCCTCAGAGCAACAGCGTCGGAGGACAACGCAGCTCTGGGCAGCGTACAGGCAAGCCCGCAGGCGCCCGTCCAGACTACAGGGGTCGATGGTGTGCAGAGCCGAGGACACCCTGGCTGACCTAACCCCCCCCCTTCTCTCTTCTACCGCGAATAGGTGTTTTTATTTTGCAAGTATGCCAGTATTCCACAATGGATTGGTCATTGTTTTTTTTTTTGTTTTTTTGTGCGTCGTTCTGGTGCGCAAGTTCTGACTTCACTTCTTCACTGTCAAGTTGCTGAATATTCTGTGAATGATACAAGTAACAGAAAAAATAACTATTTGTAGGTTGTAATGCAGGCATTTAAGTGACTGTGCAAATTATTATTATTATGATGATGATGATGATGTTGATGATGATGTCAGTATAATCATCTATCAGATACCACAAAATTATGCTCTTTCAGTGACTATAAAATGCATTCTATGGGAAAATGTTACGTGTTGGTATAGATTTGGAAGCCCCAGGATTCTTTTGGGACTTTTGTAAATTAAGTAAGCTTTGTGTAACGTAATTAATTACTTTGACCACTTTGTGTTAGAAATATGTCCTTAAACAAGACAATGAAACCTACTCCCTGTCCTGCATATATAGAAATGGCATGTTCTTCGCATAGTTGCACGCTTTGGTTTTCTTAGCGTTCAAACCACTCTGCTCCTGCACCAAACTCCCCTCACTCCAACCAACAGACTCAATTACACAGTTCCCTTATGTGTACCAAGCCACCCCCCAATAATCCGCTGCAACCAATCACTATTCGATCTAATTGCAGCTGAAATCTCGGTCTTAACTGGTATGAAACTCGATACACTTGTGTTCCAACCTCCCCAAGGTGGCCGCACCAATCAGACTGTATTAACTAATGTATGTGCCATCTTGTTGAGGTCACGTCAGTCAGCCACACTAGCGTCTCCGTCTGTTGGGAGGCCTGCTATACACACACACACACACACACACACACACGTGTCCTTGGTGATTTATACGCATACAATGTTTAACTCATTGAGATACCGTGCCCTTTAAAGTTCAGTTTCTGAAGGGCTGTTCCACCTCCTCAAATTGCATCATTTCAATGGATCTAGAGTACCACCACTTTTAAATAAATAAAAGGTCACAAAGGTGAATCTGTGAAACTGTTTCTATCAATTGAACAAACTACTGGACCTCTTAGTGAAACGTCAGTAGATAGGACTAGTCATGGAGATCATGAGGATCTAGAAAGGATAGGGCCATTCTTTTTTGGGGAATCAACATCGGTTGTGTACGACTACCTTACCATACTATAAAGGGATAGGACATTCTCCGGTGCCATAAACAATCCTGTTTTTTGTCTGTTAAGTGTAAATATTGTATTACATAGAGATCTGCAGCAGTGTGGAATAGTGGTTAGTGGTTAAGGCTTTGGACTCTTGACCAGAGGGTTGTGGGTTCAATCCCTGGTGGAAGACACTGCTGCTGTACCCTTGAGCAAGGTATTTTACCTAGATTGCTCCAGTAAAAACCCAACTGTATAAATGGGTAATTGTATGTAAAAATAATGTGATATCTTGTAACAATTGTAAGTCGCCCTGGATAAGGGCGTCTGCTAAGAAATTAATAATAATAATAATAATAATAATAATAATAATAATAAATAGCCTGGGCTAAGTGCAAGAACGTGCACCAAAGCTGACATCGTATTTTGCAGTGCCTGCACAGGACATCCGTTCTATAGAAGGTTGTAAAACAGCTGTAGGGGACAAGAATGCTCCCAATTGAAGCTGCTTTCTCATCATCCTTTACATTTATTCATTGCATTCTTTCTTGGTATTGTTTGTATTTCCTTGTGAAGTCATCAGCTTGGGCTCCAAGAGTTGCCATGTAAGAATGCATCCACTGTATTGCTGGTCTGCTCTATACACTATGTCCCAATTACAAGGTAAACACTTGTTTTTGAATTTTTAGGTTGTGGCTTGTGATCTCAGTAGCAAGCATCAACGACAAGGACAGTTTTGAAACTGGTCTGTGGATGTCGGTGGGTGTTTCATCCTGTATTGCTGCCTTCAAGGGGGTTGGTTGTGTATGGAGATGTAAAAAGGACACACCTGCAGATTCCAAAGAACATTCCTGAGAAGGCTGTACCATCACTGTCCTTGCCACTTCTAAAATAGTTATCATATAGACACACTGTATAGGTTTTAATAAAATATATTTAGGGCCTGATTGGAGCAAAAAAAAAACTTACACTGAACAAGGATGGAAATACAACTCCCATTGCATTGTAGTTTGATCCACTCCTGGTTTTAATATGAGTTTAATAAGACATACACTGTGGCCAATCAAAGTCGTAATAAAAGCTGGAAGGCGGAAACCCCTCTGCAGTAGGAGTCTTATTTCCATCCCTGCTGTAGAATTGATGAAAAGGATAGGTGTCGATAAGGCCTGCATTTGCATTGTACTATATATAAATGGTTTATACATATTTTGCTTAACTTTGAAAGAGATCAGTGCTGTTAGTTGCTTAGAACCACTGCCAAGAAAGCAGGTTCAAAATAAGTTTTATACTAGCATTTTACATGGAGAAGTATTCTGGTCCCTAGCACTATTAGCTGAATGTCTAGCTGTCCAGTTTCTAGCAATAATAGCATTATTAGGAAGGTCCATCCAGAATAGTTCAGTTTTGGACTCAACCCAAGTATAGTAATCATTTATTGCAATAAAGCTACTAGAAAATTAAAACCAGTAGGTAGTCTGTCATGAAGAAATGGTTAAAAAAAAAATTATATATATATATATATATATATATTGATTTGTGATCCTGCTGCAAAAGATGAGTGAGTTGTGGAATCTAAAAAAGTTTAATGTCTTTAATAAAGCAAAGTAACTTGTCATGAAAACCTATTTAGACAATAACTGTATTGTAAAAATAACTGTAAACCTCTCAAAACAAGTTAAGTTTGAATAATGTTTTTATTTGCAAGCAATGAAAGCAGTTACACAAACTACAAAAATAATAACAGATCAAACCCAGGCTGTATAAGTGCTACAGCCTACCGTGGCAGCTTGAATACGTTTTCAGTTTAACAATCATCATAGCATGCTCCAATTAAAGAAGCCTCTAAACTTTAGAAAGAAAACCTTGTGATCAGATACTTTAGTCATTTTGGTCAGTATTGACACAAAAAAACATTCATTCAAAACAAACTTGGACTAAATTTGTTAGCAAACGCTCAAACTTTCCATACACTAGAAAATGTCCAAATCTAGCTTTTAGTTTACAATAAAAAAAGATCATTTACAACATTGACTTGTCCCATATAACATATCTACCATTTAAACTAAATAATTAACATTTGCAATTTTTGGTTTTTAATGCAATGTAAAAAAAAACAAAAAAAAACAAACAAAAACAATGCAAAACGTTGAAAATGGCAGGTTTCTCTTTTTAATTATTATGTTTTTTAATTAATTATTAACTGAAGAAAAATTAAACAACTTTTACTGCCAGTATCTTGCCTTTCATCTAAAAAAACAAATCTACATCTCAAAGTAAACAAAGAACTAATACAAAAAAAAGTGCTTCCCTTATGAAGCATGGCTTGCTTTCTTTTGTTACTTTTTCCATAAATATAAGGAACCAGCCAGTGAAAGCATTGCCCATATAAAGTGTAACTGTTAGATTAGAGGATCACAAAGTAATCTGTTTGATTTAGGAAACCTTGCTTTTAGGAACCGTGAAAGAGATGCATGGCGCTGTAGACAGCATTGTCATAACGCTGTTCTACTTTAACTGATCTGGAGTGTTCAGCCATGCTGCTGGCTTCTGGAATGCTCTCTGCAGTATCCCCAAACCCATGATAATGTCCATACTGCAGAGTGTCTCCTGGATCTCCACATTCATACAGGTTTGCTGGTGCCCAGGAAGGCCTGTGCGACACACAGCTGCTGGGGCTTCCACCAAGGTGCAGCGATCCACACATATCAGGGGCTTGAGAGCTGTTTTGTGCTCCCGAACCAGGGTTCAGGAACCCGATGGATAAGCCATTTTCAGCTGGCTCTGCTTCCATTCCATTGAGCTGTGGTTGAGGGACGTGTCCATTTATCACAAATCCATTTCCCATCACCTTTCCTGGCAAGCCATTGTGGCTCACATCTGCTGCTAAAGGTGCACCTGCCATTTAAAATAAGAGGTTTATAAATGACATTCAGAAACACCCACCTGAGAGCTGTTTCTACTGGAACCAAAATGAAAATAGCTGCAAATGGTTAAATACAATGAATACAACACATATTCTGGAGTTAAAAAAAGAAAAAAGTGAACACTAAAAACGTTTACACCTTCATAGATTTAAGAAGGTGTGAATAATAGAAAAGTCCAGGCTATTTTATTTTTCCCTCCCAGTAACGGTTCAAAATATTGGTAATGATCAGCTGCTTATGAAAAATGTCAATTAACTCCCTTTGTTTATATTAGGATCACATTCCTTTCCTACTTACTTGTATACTTATTGTTGCATTTCTCTAGCATTAGTCAGAATTTAAAATACGTTCAGGAAGTTGCTAAAGAATACTCCAAACATTAAAAAAAAAATAATAATAGTTTGCACTCTCAGGAATGTGAGTGTCAGATAATTATTCTTTTAGGATCAATATGTTTGCAATCCAGGTAAGTACAGCTAGAAATGTGGATTTCTAAAGCCTTGACCCACACATTCTGCACCTTCCTGATCTTAAAGGATATTATTTTAGAATTAAGGTCCCAACAGTAGAGTTGTCCTTCATTCAAGCCTCAAAAAAAAAAAAAAAAAGAAAACGTTTTTTTCCCTTACATCACATAATAACTGGCAGTGTCTCTCAGTTTAAAGTGTGTACTGTACTACTTGATTTTAAGAGGTGAACTATAAAGTTCCATCAAAGGCAATTATTTGGTTAAACTGACGTCTGTACATTCCAAACTGAGTCATTCAATAGCAACCTAACTTTGAATTTCAACTTCATTTCATTATGGGCTTTGGCCTGTTTTCAAAAACCTTTGGCAAAGGAGAAACATCTCTTCTGATTTTTATATATTTAGAAACATATATGCCTGGCAATTCCAATGTTCCAGGGCTAAAATGCATCATTTGATTTCTGGCCATGTATTCATAAACTTAGATATAAAGCACTGAATATAGTTTTCATTGAGTCCCTTTTGTTTGAAAGGCCTTATTGACATTTAATTAAAATCTGTACATACACTGCATTTAGTAGTAAATAGCATTAATTGACCCAACTAAGAAAAATATGAAATAGTACAGTATAGAACAGTGTTTCCAAAAAATCATGTGCCAATCTTAATTTTGGATGGGAAAAGCACATGTTTGACATGTTGTAATTCTTAGTATGTGTTATATGTAGAGGACCAACATTTATTTTACAAACGCTATAGAAAATTATCTAAACTTAATATAACTTAACAGGCAATACTGTGCATTATCCGACACAAAACCTATAGTAGTCCAATAAAATCTATAATTTTTTTTTTGGTATACATTAACAGCAAGTATGCAGGTGAACTTTTTAGCAAGCCTAGCTTTTGTTGCTAACTAAAGGACAGAAAACCATTTTGAAAACAATGTTGTAAGCCGTCTAAGTTTATATGCTAAAATTAATATCCACAGTCAGTGTAAAATAAAAATCAACCTGCACACCAAAATGCTAACTGCAGACCACGGAACAAACACTAGATGGTGCAATACAACCAATAACACATTTGAAAATGAAAGTGAGAGATTATCAGAATTACGATATCAGCATTGCAAATAATGTTGTAAATTAATGTACATAACAGATGGATAAACCACCTGTGTTCAGGCAGTACTGTGGTTGAATTATTACTAAAATAAATCAAGGCAAAGTCACGGCTAAAAATATGAAACAATTTCACGGAATGGTCACTGCTTAACATTCAAATTTAAAATAGATATTTATTAATATATTGTAATATTTGTGCTAGATAAACATCTATTTAATGTAGTAAACATGTTTTTTTTTTTTTTTTTTTTTTTTTTTTTAACAGTACCTCTTCAAACAACCCGAACAAGAAAATGGTTACCTTTTAATTGTAGCATGTTATCCCTTGTCCGATGTTAAAAATAATCTAAACATAGATTCAATTAAAAAAAAGAAATGCTGAAATATCCTTTCCATTAATGTCTATTTAAACACAGCTGTGGCTTTGGTATTGATGTACATTAAAAGTTCTGCCATCCCTGTGCACATCATTGTTAAGATTAGCGTTTTGTGCGCTTCTCTAAAACTAAACCGTCCTCTCTTTAGGTTTTGCATTATCAGGGGTACGCAGGGGTATGTTTTCTGCTCAAAATATCAAAATAATTGGAAGTGTAGGCGTACACACACGCACACCTGCTCCCCTGAAGATCCTAGTTTATGAAGCACCACACATTCCCCACTGTAGAAATTAAATACATTTTGTTAAGAAAAACATCTGAATTAAAACTATAAATAATAAAACACATTATATTTCCTGTAGGTATGGTGACCCCTCTAAAGATCAAAACACTGAGTGGTACTGTATTACTGTACCAAAGTACTCAACCAGTGTGAGAGAATATGCAAACCACACTTTCAGTATTATTGACAACAGCACATCTAGTTTAGATCCCATGTTGAATCGTTTAGTAGACTATTATTCAAACTTCTATGAAGTGGTACAGAACAGAGTACCAATCAACCCCCCACCCCCAAAGCACTTTTAGTTTCTTACAAAAATGAATGTGCAGCTCAAACTATTTTCAGAATGAGATAAGGCTGTTTGGGCAATCAGTCACACAAGTAAGCCCAGGACAAAATATATCTGTCTTAAATGATCCCAGTGTTTAAATTCACCTGGTAAAACAGTGTTGGCCATAGAAAACTTTGCAGAGTGGATCCCAAAAGGTTTACAAACCATTGCATGGATTTTTAATCAAGACACAAATTAAATAAAAAGTAATTTACTTCACCCCCAAAATCAATTGGATTAGCCTGGTGATGCTTAAAATGACCAGAACTCAACAGCATTCCAAACGTGGTCAAACTAGAGCACTATACTACTGAACAGTGTAATTAATCTCCACTTCTCTAGGCATGCATTCCCTATTATTGTCAGACATTATGTTAGTACAACTCCAGTTTACTCCTGCTCCTTTTCACTCCCTTTTATTGTGTAATGTAGTTTCCATACAATATTTGCATTCCTTTACTTAAATGTAACTTGTTCTAAAGGCTTCCCAGATACAGGTCTGGTCCATATCAATAGATTCAGTATCCCTGGGAATGGTTATCTTTCAATACAAATTTAACACAATACATGGTTCAACGAATGGCTAAAAGCAGGTAAGAATTCACTTACAACCCAGAGTCTGGTACATAATGAGTTCTACATTTATTAAAAATATCTAAGAACAGAAGCATTCCATATATATTGGCTTCTTAGTGAAGGTATTTCTTACAATGTATTCTGTAAACTACTGTTTATATGCATGCAAATCAAGAGAAGTTAAGGTATGAGTTCCTGCTTTATACACATAAAGAAGTCATTTCCTTTCAGTGTATACAGCTATGGCCAAATGTTTTGCATCACCCTACAGAATTAACTAATTTTGCTTTAAAATCCGAATGAAACCTGCTGATCATACTGAATTGCATACCAACTAAAAAATGTGATAACATGAAACACTGTACTACTATTATGGCTTCCGGTAGACTTTTGTCATTTTGTAGTTTCTTTGATAACATGATGTATAAAAGATCTAAATTATGTTCATATCATTTTTTGGTTTTTTTTTTAAATAATGTCACAATCCTAAAATTCAAGGTGATGCTAAACTTTTGTCCACAGCTGTCGCTGTCATTCACTACTGAACTCACCTGACAAATGGGCACAATCGTCTCAACAATAATCTAAATGGACTTCCTGTGCTCATGGCTCACTAGCAATTTATAACTCCAGTAAGATCAGGATCGATGTCTTTGAAACAGGAGGGGCAATGTCTGGTACATTATTTTACTTGTGCATCACCATGTCCATTAAAAAGCACTAACACACCACCATACAATACAGATTCAATAGTGATAGGTTACTTAGTATTTGTTAAATAAGTGACTCAGTACAATTCAACTACATCTGTTGTTATATTACTGTATGTGACTTGAGAAAAATGTTTTATTAGGCATTCTTTCCAAATGTTATTCTTTCAATCACTTGACAAAAGCTTATTCCCCCTTATGAATACAACACCCAGAAATATACAAGCAGTATATGCAATACAGTTGTGTGTAACAATAATATATATATATATATATAAGGTAAGGTGTATATATATATATATATATATATATATATATATATATATATATATATATAAAATTATATATAAAAACAGGTACATCTTATCAACAACGTTAAAAGGTACGACTGACCTAATGTTATAAAAAGGCACAAATACAATTGAAAAAATCCTAATCTGTAGCGGGTGGACCCATTTGCAGTCGCCCCATAACAAATTTGACTGCAAGAAACCAAAAGCAATCAAATTAGCACCATTCTAAAACTCATCCAATTAAATTTAGCTGCAAATTGCACTTACACTACATGTATTTCTTACATTCACAAACTGATATGTATTGGCAGGACTGACATAACAGATTGGCAAAATATTGACAATTACAGTTTCCCTTTGAAAAGTCATAAACCCAGGCCAACAGAGATGCAAGATCTCGCTTTCAGAGTGGTCCAGTTTCACCCAGTTCGGTGGAACAAATAAAGAGCACAAGTAACTGGCTCAAGACCCCAGTAAATGGCTAAATTGGGATTTTTAGCTACAAGCTCTTGGCTACCTATCCCCAACTATAACTACCAGCCTATACTGATTCCCTTTGCATCATGAGTAGGGAGAGGAAACTGTTAACAAACTGTTGATCCCTGTAGAAAGGAGGGAAATGAAACACATTAGAAGGGACATACAACTTGCAGTGTATAAGCTCCTTTAGAAAAGGAAGGAGGGGAGGGGGGTGGGGGGTGTCCTTGTTAAACCAAATCTGACACCTCAGAATTGGCCTGTTGGTAACGGAAGAACCATAACAAAAAAAAAAAACCTTCAGAAGGCAATAATAAATAGAGCCTCAAAGAAGTCCTTAATATAGCACCCATGCAGGGAACTGGGCCAGGAACGAGCTTGGCAAAAAGTCATAGTATACAGTACATCAATAGTGGACAGTCAATGCAGAGCGACATATTATGAACATAAAGGCCAATATTATTCATGCAAAAGACAAACAGAATGCAATTGCAAAGCAGTGGGACAGCAGACATAATTGTACAACATTTAAGCTACATTTTTATGAATGTGAATTTTGTAGTTAGAAATATGCATATTTATTTATGCACCGGCAAGGGATCTGCATTGCAGGGGCCGTGAAAATTTCAATTTCTTTTGGTCCTGGAGAACCATTCCCCACAGCTGTGTGGTCTTCTCTAATTTCAGTGCTGCTGCTGCCAAACGGAAAGTGTCTCTTCCCACCTGAAATGACTGGAGGCTCGGACTCGGTATGCATGATTTCCAGCTCTTCGTCGGCACTGCTATACATCTTCATGGGCAAGTCCAGGCCTGCATACAGAAACAGACATATCGCAACTGCCATATAAATGTTTCCTTGTTATTCTTTTTTGGCACACTTTCTCATTCTCTTCAATGTAGTTACTGAAAGCCATTTAACAAAACTGATGCAAAAAATGTGGAACAGGCAACAGGGCTTAAAAGTAATGCTCCCCATAATTACGTTGCAGCAAGCCACTGTTCCTGGTTAGCACATCATTCAAAACTACACAGATGACGTTTACCTTGACTATGTAACACTCCCAAAAATATGCGCCTGTACAGAAACCCTGATCATTAGTTTAACTGGACCATTACCACATCATTTCTTGTCAAATAACTTAGCGGTCATCACGTTTTGTATTAACAATTCCATAAACACTTCTTGTCAATCACAGCCCTCTCCCCGAGCTGGACTTAAGTTACAAATCCAACATTGGAGAGCAAATTTAAAATGACAAGATTACATTGGGCTGAGGTGAGGTGGTAAAGCTTTTTACTCAAATGTAAACCAACTTACATAACTCCACTTTTCGCAAAATCTGAACAACTGGTAAAGACCGTGTATTTCAGTTCAGTGAGGTTGTTTGTTTAATTAATTGATAAGCTTTTGAAAAAAAAGAGCAATTTATATAAATGGTGAAAACTTTGATAAAATCACTACCATTGTCTTCACAATCCAGACACATACCTTCAGTTCTAGCTTTCTTCACTAGATCAGACTCCAGATATTCAAGCGATCGCTTTCTGGGTCCACCACTGAAGTGGACTCTCGAGTCAGTGCTCTGGTGAACGCCACTCAACACCCCATTGGTATAGAAACCGTTCAGCTGATTGAGCTGATTCTGCACGTTTGACAGTAGTTGTGCACATTCCTGGAATCCCTGGGCATGTGCAAGATCTGCTGCAGTCAGGCCACTAGCATTCCTCAAGCTGCATAATAAAAAACACTGCATTACCCTCAGTTTTCTGGTGCCGTTTACATTTAATATAAAAGATCAATCTTCCTACCACTGAAATGAACTCTGAAGGTGATATGAGGATTTTTTTTTAATAAATTTGAAAACTATTTGAAATGTATTCTTTACAGAATCAACTCATCATTTAAAAAAAAGATCTTGCATTGCAATGGGAATGGCAATTGCATTGGGATTCAGTCACCAAATATGCAATGACAATTATCAATAAGAGTGCCTGAAACCCGTGTCCAAGACCCCATAATTGTTCCCTCCCCTTTGGTAAATAGTATAACAAATATCCAGTCAATCAAGGATGACAAAGGTATAAGGACATCCATGTATTTCAAGAGCACCACAGCACTACATCTTCTTGTGAGGTATTCATAATATAGTAGTTTTCTCTTCATGAGATCTTCCAGTCTTTGAGATGTGTGATCCAGACACCACCAATAATGGAAATGCATTGAAGATCAGTTGCTCCAATATTACCAACAAAAAGAATTGTGAAATTGATTACAGGACTGTATATCTTGTGATGGCTGTTATCCTAGCCTGTCATTTTGTAAAGACTTCAGTAGGAGAATGCAACCACTACCAAAGAAAGGAATGGGCCTCGCACCATGCAGGATGGACCCAGTCAATTGGAACATGATCCTCTTAAGTTATGAAAAATGCAAACTATTTGTTACATTAGAAAAGGTGTTTACAAGTACGGTAATAAAATGTATACAAGTTGGGCAGTTTGGGTTGGAATCACATACAACGGGAGTACTGAATTTTGCATCTTTGATGGATGGGAATCTCACAGCACATTTTGGGTAGAGCCCATGTTTTGATCTAAGAATGTCCAATATCTGCAGAATCAGCTGGAAAGAGTCTTGATCTTGAAGACCACCCATCTTCCAAAAGGGTGAAATAGGCTCAAATCAAAGAGTAGTAAACATTCCTCAGTTGCAACATCCCCTAGACTTTGAGCAATATCTAAAACAACTTTAAAAAGGTCGATTAGCTACCAATCCAAAGACGAATGTGTTTTTAAGTGATTAAACCAAAGCAGGGTCAAATAACGTAAGGATATCCCCTTATAGATAGAGCAAGATAAATACATGTCAAACAAGTTGCAAGTTCAGTGGTCTAAAACGTAATGTTAAATCAACGAGTATCAATGATGGCCATGCTTTTTCTGAGAAGCTTCTTTCATCTTCTGGCTGGATTCCAATGCCTTCTTCTCTGGGGTCCATTTGGATGCATCTCTTCAAAAAGCTTTATTTATCGTTAATGCCTTTAATAGAGAAGGTCTCTCACTTTAAACATGGGATTATGGCCCAGGTGCTTGGTTTCTTTGTTGCAGAATTTTATCTTTTTTCTAGTCGCTCAAACTTTTTGTCAATGTAGTTCGGCAAGCACTCCAGAAACTGTGCCAATTAACTTTACAAAAAGCTAATCTTTAAACCAGAAAAGACAATTTCTCTCATTTACACAGACATTACGAGTGCTTTATCACTTTTGGAAATGTAGCCCCCTTTGGACAAACGGGTTTCAGAAACATATAGAATGTAACACAACATACTTTGAAGTAATCGCTTCCCATTGCAGTAGCAAGAGTGCGCGGAGGTGAATTTATTGATAAGCAAACCACTTTTTCAGAATAGAAATTGTTCTTTACAACGTCATCCACTACATTGTGCTAAAATGACGTTTATTTTATTTAGGCTTTTAGTAAAAAAAACAAAGTCAGCATCCAACACAACCAATATATTTGAATGCATTATCTTATAATTTGTGCGTGTTGTCAACTCCAATGAGTACTAGGACAAGAACTGCAAGTAGGAGGGTGGACATTAACCACACTCAGATACACAGGTAGATTCAGATCATTATCTTGGGTTCAAAGATGCATAATTGAATAAGGAAATACAGGACAATAAAAAGTTAATGCTGATGATGCAGACTGGTATTTTTGCAGAAAAAAATTCTCTCCAAATGTACTCCTACTGAATATATAATTAATTAACAGCCAGTTTTTATTTAATTTGTTGAACGTGACCAGGTTAAAGATGAATAAAAAATAAATCATTTTACTTGTATTATCATGCATTGCTCACTACGTGTGTAGCACTTCACTAGATCACATTTATGTGAATTATGCACAATAAATGTCTTTTTTAAAGTTATTCAGTTTACTGCAGTTCAGGGAATAGTTTTTTAACAGTAACATTTAGCTGGTACGGGCAATGGATGGACAACACAATGATGACTACATGGAGACTGAGTGGCCATAGAAATATATCATATACAGTATAAAACAAATCAAGTAGCTATTCCTAATCAAAGAAGGCAGCTTGCTTATTCATAAATTGACGATTATTGTACAAAAGGTCCTCATTACAATGGAATACAACAATTTGTGGTAAAAACATATATGAAATTAGTTAATAATACTTATTTTCATAGGCAGGTAATATTAATAACATATCACTCAAAAATTAAATGTTTCCAATTCAGGCATATACATATGAACATTAAAATGAAACCAGCAATACAATATGAAAAAACACAACAAATATACTCTACACTGGGGTGGGGAAGTGCCAGTCACAAGTACGCTTGGCATGATTCTGTTTAAATCTACAGGTTATATAATAAAGATGTGCAATATAAATACAAATACTGTTGAAGGGCAGGGCTTCTTGTTCAAAACCCAATGCAAAACTAATTGTAGCATCTGAAATGTATTAGTAAAAAAACATCATGCCAGCAACTACAGTGTTGTTTGGCTAACAGGACAAAGGATTGTTCTGAAGTTAGTGTGGTTAACCAAGTCTCTTGCCAATTCATTAACATTTATTTAAAAATAGGGCCTTCTACTTAATGTTTACTGAGAAATGTCAATTGATTTTCAAGAGTAGTTACTACCTTAAGGTAGTCCAAAATTAGCACTAAATCAGTGCCTTTAATTAAGCCGACAGTTAAGGATTCATCCATAGCACAATGTATTTTAAAAAATACACCGTTCATACACATATATAAGGATTCTCAGTTTGATGAGGAACGCTTTAATGCCCAAATGAATGACTGGGAAATTAGAAACATTTAATTGTTGGGCCATACAATTAAGATTAGATTTTTTTATTTTTTTTATTTTTTTTTAGCTTCCTACCCAGCTAACATATCACCTTCAGAAATACGTTCTCTGTTAAAGCCATGCTTAGATAGTTCTGAACAATACTGTTACTATTTCTGTTAAAAATCTGATCTCAAAATTGCTATTGTTAGTTTACAAAATATACTGTAAATTAGGGTAAGCAAAGCATGCAAATCTAAAACAAAAAGACTCTATAACTGTATTCCTAGCTTAGCATTAAAACCAATCACCGCAACAAATACCTCAACAGTATGCCTTGTGTGCAGAAAGGAAGCGATACTGAACACTCAATGCCACAACTGTAACGTTTTCGGAGAAGCACCTGTGGCAGTTTCAGCAGTTTCTATTTGGAATGCTCCCCCTTTCTAGGATTACTTGAAAAAATCAAGTCAATTCGAATTAAGTAGCTGTAAAACATTGACACGTGTAGTTTTTACAGTTTAGAACTTTCTGCAGTGTTTACGTCACTTTCATATGGGAAAATAGTGACTTAAAAACAACTAAAGCAAGGGTTAATACTGCAGTAACATTCATATAAAATACATTTGCTATATGCAGTGTTATAAATAGACAATCAAGCACCATTTTATGTTAATATTCTACAATAAATCTAGTCCAGTCACTCACTACTGACCAGAACCCCTATAAATATAATAATAAAAAACCCTTATAGCAGAAAGGATAAAAAGCGTTTTAAGAAAGGGTTGATGGGATTATAAAGAAAAAACAATCCATTATAACCAATTATTTTAATTGCTATCACAGTACCACAGGACACATCTTTGAACCTTGAATGTCAAATTGGGGGTACAGGGTGGGAGGAAAAAAAACAAAAACAAAAAAAAACAATAGGGCGACTTTAAATCTTTGTTTGGATACATCTCAGAACATATGCATTTTGGGCAAATGAAGCTTTGCTGATACATTAATATTGACGTCAGCCAAGGCAGGCAGGCAGGCAGGCAGGCAACTGTGCAGTTGTCCGAGAGCACAAATATTATGTAATGAAACACAGAACTGTCAAAAAGAATTCTTGACAAAAGGTGGTGAATCAGCAACATCTTCCAGAGCAGGACAGTTGTTTAAGGGCTAACTGCATGAGTAAGAGCAATTTACAGAAGCGCTTTCAGCAGTTCAGAGGTGCTGGAACAAGCATCAAGGTCAAGCAATGTCCAGAACGACTTGCAAAAGCAGAACACAATACTAAGGTTGCTGGAAAGGGATCAGATTGGTGTGATGAGGCAAATCATGGATGCATCTGGCACTGGCAAGATATTCATGTCCACCTTGAGGAATTGTGCACAATGGGTTCAAATGAAGATTTCAAATCAGAGGGTCAGCAGCACAATATCAAGATTGATGTCTGAATTTTCACATTATGAATAGACAGAGGATGGAATGTTGCCACCATGGCACGTTTAAAATATTTCCCATCTGCAAAGCAACTTATCGTCTTCTGAGGCATCTCAATCAATGTTGACTGATGTGGTATGTGTTTTCAATGTCCCCAGGCTCGTCCACAACAACCCCCCCCCCCCCCCCCCAAACAGTAAGTTTGAACTAAGCATGGGATGATTCTAACTGTGCGTCCAATCTTGACTTCCATCTCGTAGACACCAAAGCGAGAAAGTAATGAACTTCCAGAAACGTTGATGGGTTTGTAGAAGTGAAGTTTGCACAATTTGTACATGGAATATGCTTGTAACAGTCTTTAGCTCATAAAGATTATTGGCCCAGCAAAGTTTCAATAAGCAATATAATGCATATATTCTGAGAATACTTGTATAAATGTAAAGCGATGATTCAGCACAGTAAAGAAGTGAAAGTGTCTAGATCTTTATTTTTTTTATCCTTTAACTCTTACCATGCAAGACATATCACTGGTTGCCCAAAAGATAAGCTGTCTTTATTTGTGCTGTAGCCAAAACACAAAAATTGAGAGAAAACACATCCTTGACATTGTATTTAATTTTTTATGGTTGTCAATCCAAATTACGGCAATTTACTATTTTCCCTTTAGCTAAAATGTTTGTCAAAAGTTGTTGTTTTGTTTTTTTTGTTTTTTAATATATATTACGTTTCCTACCATTTTTTATTTTTAATAGTTATGTATGAATCACCTTTGAACTCTTTGCTTGCCACTATGCGCGTCATTGTTAAGCCAATAATATTTTACAGGAAACAACGCAATGCTCAGGTATAGCAATGCCCCGTTCTATAAAATGCTAGTTGGGACAATACACTTTAAAGATGGCATGGCAACACTGACAAATGTAATTAAAATAAATAAATACTACATGTCATGTGTGTTTAACCCACTGCACAAAAAAGATGAATAGTGTTTTGTCAGATATTCAATGTTGAAAAACCTTGAATTTAGTAAGATCTACAGTGCCCTCCATAAGTATTGGGACAATGAAGTCAAAATTGCTATTTTTGCTGTACATTCAAGCAATCTGAAAATATGTGTAAAAGATTAATATGAGGCAACAGTACAGAATGTCACCTTTTATTTCTGGTGGTTTCAAAACATACATGTTTTACCAACTAAGAATAACAGCACTTTTAGAGCTCCATCCCCCCATTTTATGTAAGCATAAGTATTGGGACAATTCAACTTAAAGCAAGTATAAAAGTTGGTATTTAGTCGCAAATCCCTTGCATGCAATAACAGCAGTGAGTCTGCGACCCACTGACATCACCAAACTCTTGGTATCGTCCTTTGAGATGCTTTGCCAAGCCTTTACTGCAGCCATTTTCAGCTGTTGCTTGTTTTGGGGAGTTTCTGACTTCAGTCTCCTCTTCAGCAAGTGAAATGCATGTTCAATCAGATTTAAAATCAGGAGATTGACTTGGCCAGTCTAAAACTTTCCACTTTTTTCGCCTGATTAACTCCTTGGTTGCGTTAGCAATATGTTTTGGGTCATTGTCCTGTTGCATTGTGAAGTGCTGCCCAATGAGTCTGGTGGCATTTTGTATATTGGTAGCCAAGATGTTTCTGTACACTTAAGAAGTCATTCTGCTGCTTCCATCACCAATAAAGATGAGTGAGCCCGTTCCGGAGGCAGCCATGCATGCCCATGCCATGACACTACCTCCACCATGCTTCAGATGAGGTGGTATGCTTTGGATCATCTGCAGTTCCTTTTTTTCTCCACACTTTTGCCTTCCCATCACTTTGATAAAGGTTAATCTAAAACTCTGTTCCAAAACTCTACTGGCTCATCTTTGTACTTTTTAGCAGATTCTAATCTGGCCTTTCTGTTTTTGGTGCTGATCAGAGGTTTGCATCTCGCAGTGTAGCCTTTGTAATTCTGCTGCCGAAGTCTTCCGTGAACAGTAGATTGTGACACTTTCACCCCAGCATTCAGGAGGTTGTTGGTGATTTCACGGACACTTATTTTAGGGTTGTTTTTCACAGCTCTGGTCATTTTTCTGTCATCAACTGCTGTTGTTTTCCTTGGCCGACCTGGTTGTTGCCGATTGCTGAAGACACCAGTGGTTTCTTTCTTTTTCAGGACATTCCAAACTGTTGATTTGGCTATTTCCAACTTTTGTGCTATGGTTCTAATTGAGTTCCTCTTTTCTTTTAGCATCCAAATCGCTTGCTTTTCTTTTATAGACAGCTCCCTAGTCTTCATGTTGGATTATGCCTACTGACACCAAACCCAGACTCCAAAGGCAAAAGCAAAGGATAGAACTGAGACTACACATTCACAGCTCTTATGTGTGAACAATCAATGCGACAGGAAACACCTGTGAGCCAAATGTCCCAATACTTATGCTCGCATAAAATGGGGGGATGGAACTCTGAAAGTGCTGTTATTCTTAGTTTGTAAAACATATATGTGTTGAAACAGCCAGAAATAAAAGGTGACATTCTGTACTTTTGCCTCACATTCATCTTTTAATCATATTTTCATATTGCTTGAGTGTACAGCAAAAATAGCAATTTTGACTTCACTGTCCCAATACTTATGGTGGGCACTGTATAAATAAATGTGCTATTGAAGGTTTGCCATTTGGTTGATCAAGCGTTGCAAAATATTAACCAGTCAAGGTAGTGAACGGAATGACCACATGTCAATGAGGAGGCTCTTTAGTACACATGGGCATCCATAAGGGTAAGCCCTCACAAACTTGTTCTAAACCAGCATTCATTAGCTGAAAGAAGTAGACAACAACCTCTTTGTGGTGTTTGTTTCAAGTAATATAAAAGCAGGTTCAGACACGATTAGATCTCTGCCGATTTAGGATTACATTCACCTGCTTAAATTGTGCAGCAAGCTCTGAAACTTCATTATAAAAGATCTGTTGATGCTGTTTCTCCAAGGCTGGTTGTCTATTTCAGCTGAACATCCATCACGAACAACTACTGTAACCTTCAGCTTCAGTATGAATAATTTTTCAGAAAAAATCCCTTTGAAGTACTTTGGCATACAGCACAACTGACTGAAGAGCAAGTAATTCCAGCACAATTATTTATGCGTTAAGAGTTAAACGAAAGTGTTCATTTAATATATGCTACATTGTAATATATAGTTACTTTCAAAATAGGTAAAAAGAAAAAAAATGTTAAAGGCTTATAAGCAGTCATGTTAGAGTTTCTCATTCATACAGAATATCCCACATTCTGCATGAAGGATAAAGACTGGTAACACGTTTGCCCTTGTGGATACAGGGCTGGTAAACATGATTTACCTAGAATCTTGGTTTCAAGGGATTTCATGGTGTGGTTTTCAACAATAAACTTTGGGCTTTTTAGTGAACAACTATTTACCAGTTCATGAATTTTCACTGAAATGGCCTTTGTCATTTAGGTTAGGAAGAAGACTAAAGCTGTTAAAGGAAACACATGTAGGTCATATAAATACTTTGGCATGCTGTACTTTACTTGCAGTATTACTGGTGTGTCCAAAAGATGTATAACTGAAATGAAAATGTGATCTTCTCAGTTTAAACAAAATGCACATTTCATCATTTGATGTTTCCTTCCATATTAAATAAATCTTATGTGTGATCTGGAGGAACCATTATGAATTATATTAAACAAACCTTTACTACAGGTTAAGAAAGGCATTTTTAGTAACACAAGTTGAGTAAACTAGTATGTCATTTATTAAATAAATCTGAATTATAATTAGATGCTTATTGTATATTCACGTGTGAAATGTCAATTAAACCAATTACATTTTTAACTAATACTAAGGAAGCTTTAGAGTATAGTTTTAACTGAGATGGTTTTACGAACAAAACCTTGAAATAGTGTGCTCTCTTCGAATTGCTTTAATTACCCCTTAGATGAAATAAGATTTCACACATTTGTGTTTTGTTCATGGGTTTCTGTTTTTGTGTATTTACATATTTAATTAAATACAGGCTAACTTCACTATAACAAACCCGTCTTATAACGATCCCAACAGCAAGAACCGATTTTTCCAATGCTAATTAACCATATTAGAACGATCACGTACAGGATCGACCCGGATACAACGATCTCAGTACTGACTGACGCTGAACTTTCTCCAGTGTCAACTGTGTTAGTCTCAGTGAAAACAAAGACCATGGATAACTAATTCAAAGATAACGCTAATTCAAAGATGACCTATTGTAGTACGAATCATGCATGACGAATGCAATCGTTGCCTGTCCGTCATCTTCACACAAGGACATGTAATTACTGTATTCAGCATGTAAGTGTACATTCTTTCCTTTTCCATTTCTTTTAAATCATACCACATGGGAAAATTAGTGTTGGTGTAATTTATATGTGGAAATGGGTTTGTTTTGTGTGCTTTTTGGAGTTATGTTTGATCAAATGATTGTTTACAGACGGACGCTCGATTGAGACTTGCTGCCTGCCTGTCTTCTGTATGCGTCCTCTGTGCGTTACATCGTTGGTAGCATCACATGACCCGTTTGTTTACTTTCTGTTTTGTGTTTCAACTCCCATGTCTCTGTCTTGCAATGCGGTTACCCACACATGTGACACGAGTTCCTTGTCACAATACAGTTTAAATGTTGATCAATGTGAAGGAATCTTCAGAAAAAGTACTGTATATTGATGTTCAATTCAAATTGATACAGAAAAATGCCAAACCCTATTATAGTGAACACCCTGATATAACAAACATTTCTCCAGGTCCCATGGGGGATCGTTGTAGTGAAGTTAGCCTGTATGTTAAATTGTGAATTATAGATCACCATTTTCAAACATGAAATCGAAAAAAAAAAAAAAAAAAAAAACACAAAAAAATGTTAAAAGGTTACATTTAGTGTTTATTGATTGTGTATTTTCTGTTCAAGTCTGTATGCTTTCATTTATGTTGTACAAAGGAAGAAATGTGCATTTTCCTGAGTAATATCTTAATTTAAACAAAACATAACATCTATACAAAAAATATTTCTTAAAACTACACAGGTTCATGCAAGTATAAAATATATCTATATATATTTTTTGTTTAAAGTATATACATAAAAAATAAAGTACCACTATACTTTATATTAACTTATACATGTAGTCTAGAATAATACCGATACTACAACTACTACTACTACTAATAATAATAATAATAATAATAATAATAATAATAATGTTATAACAATTATTTACAATAGTAATAAAAAAAGTAATGGGGATCAATATTTCTACATATAGCTTATGTACATGAACTTACTGTGCTTTTGCTCCTTGCAATAAAAGAGCATTGACACAGTCCATGCTCCCAGACCGAGCTGCCTTATGGATTGGAGTTTCACCTACGTAATCCTGAAAAAAAAAAAAAGCAGCCAGTCACTCCTCAGCGGATGTTTTGTGGACTCTGTTCTACATGTATCTGCCCTAGACTGGAATGATTCCTGGACAGGACTCCTTATGTGACCATCTGGGTCAGTGTTTTAATATGCAAGACACTAATAACCAATCATAGCTTACTTTGGGGGATTCTGTACAGTATATAAAGTCACCCGAACTTACTACATAAATGTAGACAGATTATCAGATATGCATTTTACAAATTCAGTATTGGACAGTGTGGTGTACAGTAGAGGGCACGAGTGGGATGTTTTGTGGATTTAATTGAAAAGTACCATCATTGCTTGTAGTATCAAGACATTTCAGATGGCTGTATCACACCATCATCAGTGACCATCATACTTTATTTAAAATTAGGGGTGTTCAATACTGCAAGCTGGATTAAAAATGAAACACACTGGCCTGCCAAAACGGTAAACTTAAGACCATATGCGATACCCAATATTGAATGAAAAAGTATTTTGTATGCGAAGATATCTGGCAAAAACACAAGTAACACGGGAGAAAAATCTGGTCCAGGTACTGAAAATGTGTTGCAATAAGCAGGAGTTACATTATTAACAGGGGTAGAGTAGCACGACATCATTGGTCTTGCACATGACTCCCATGATTAAATGCCAAATAGGCTTTTCTCTTTTAGTAATCCTCAAATTTTCCAAGGCTAAGCACTGGAGTTAAACTGCATGCCTGGAAAATACCATTATGTCAAGTGTGCTGAACTCCTGTATGTCTTCAATGGCAGGTTGATCCTTTTTAATTGGATTGACTTGTAACTTCAGTGATTGTCACTTACCATCTATCAGCCAGAGGCAGAAAAAGTGACGTAAAACTAAGAAACGAATTCCAAAGCAACCACCGGTTATAGCTACAAATGGTTAATCATGCTGCCTTCATCATTGTGATTTCAAATGTGATGCAGATAACTTTTCATACACTAAAGGTTTGGGGTAGCCACTCTGACATCTTGTAGCTTGGATATCAGCTTGTATCACACAGCACTGGGTATGATATTAACTCTAAATAAAAACTCTAACAAAGCACTCCACTAATTAATTGTACTGGAAACCAAATCTTAAATGTGCTATGTGTCCCTTCAAATCTGCACTTACCTGACGGTTAATGTCAGCTCCGCCTTGTAGCAGCCACATTAGGCAGTCTGGATGGCCACCGAAAGCAGCAATATGGGCAGGTGTTTGGGCAAACCGGGTTGTTGTGGCATTTATTCCACTCCCCACCTGCACCAAGCGGATCACGCACTCCAGCTTTAAAATAAAGAGCATGGTTTAATACAGAACAAGGTTGACAGGTCTGCACTCAGCTTCAGGGGAGTATCAGGGAATATATAATTTCTGGATAT
The DNA here is from genome assembly GCF_902713425.1 of Acipenser ruthenus. Lineage (NCBI taxonomy): Eukaryota > Metazoa > Chordata > Actinopteri > Acipenseriformes > Acipenseridae > Acipenser > Acipenser ruthenus. The sequence continues at coordinate 50,561,022 of NC_081196.1, forward strand.
TATTAGAAGAGAAAAAGAAAAACAACTTGTTCTTGTGCAAATTATTATTATTATTATTATTTATTTCTTAGCAGACGCCCTTATCCAGGGCGACTTACAATCGTAAGCAAAAACATTTCAAGCGTTACAATACAAGTAATACAATAAGAACAATAAGAGTAAGATTCAAGCTTAATGTAAAATCATTATTTGCATTCAGAAAAAGTAGTCATTTTAAAAGTGCAATTTATCGGTAGATAAGATATTCAGTAAGCAGTCTTCGATACAATGAGACAGTGCGACTTCTGGGCTGAAACTATAAAATGTAGTATACAACGCTGTATTGCGAGTCATTCATGTATTCATTAACCAGTACTGTTAATTATCAGAGTGACAGCAGGGCTTTGCCAAGTGCAATTCAAAAAGCTGATTGGAAGAACAATTAGGAGGGAATCAAACATCAGGCAACACCCTTTAAAACCAACACTGAAGACCAGCATTTTAACAACTGAATCCTGACACTGTTGATCCATACCAGGACACAGAGCCGTTGAATGACAATGGGCAGACAACAACTAACAAGATTTCAGAGAGTTAAAAGCAACAAAGGGTGAAAAGTTACATTTTGATAAACATCTTTTCTTATTGTTCCTGTTAGCTGTTTTTGTTTTCCCAATAGGATACTGTGTGTGACTTGGGCCATTCTATGAAAATGGTATGTCTCTTAAACTGACATCTCTATGTATCAGACTGAATGGGAAGCTCAAAGTTGTGTTCTTGAGTCTATCCTGCAAGTTCTGAAGTCTAGGGCTTTCCAGTAGTATGATACTGGAGACTTTACATTTTCATGGAATGGTCCAAGTATAGAATATCAGGTGTGCAGAAGCTCTTTGTAAAGCCTAGTGTCACAAACCAATATAGAAAATAGCACTATTATCTCTTTGATGTATGAAGGCTACTCGATCATGGTTACTCTACTTCTTGATAAAATAAAGTGAAGACAGCTTCCTTGTATATCACCCCTCCCCACAAAATCCTATAAGAATGAACCATTTGCTTCAGCTGTAATCAAGTGTATGAAATGCCTCCTCCAGCACAGCACCAGTCAGTATGAATCATACTTTCCATCAAAGTAGCACAAGTTATCCGACCCATACAACATGGCACATAAACGGAGAACTGGCACACAGGGAAAGGCCAGGAGAGGAAACAGATGAACGCTTCACCTTGAGCCAAGCAGACGCTAAATTAACAACACAACATTCCTCTGCACTTAATCCTGAAGACATTAACTCAGACTGAACTGTCTTGCCAGTTCAGTCTTGTACAACTGGACTTCTGCACTTACAATTCACCGCAAAGCTGGTTTCAATAGTGTACTGTAATATACTTGTGATTCACATCTAAACATAAACCCACACACTGTAGTACTATCAATCAGCATAACAGTAACAGATCTGTATAGATGCCAAAAACAAAGGAAGGAAGATGACTTCTGGCAGGTGCAAAAACAACTTTTAGCATTTTGAAATCCTTGTAGATAATACCACGGTCTGTCATTTACAAGAAGTTAACTTAAGGGAAAAAAGGGAACGAAAACAATATAAACTCATGAATACTACTGAAACAAACCTGAAATGTGAATTTCATTATAAGACAGATCTTTATTGTTGTTAAAGGTTTCAATTGGTTTTGTTAAAGTGGTGGATCAATCATATTTGCCCTAGTGCTCCCCTTCTGTAATGAATATAAGGTTTGTTTGGGTTAATCTTAATGTGCAGCCCCTGAGAAACACACAGTGTAACACGTACAGTATTTGCTGAAATAAATTATCAATCTTATTTTATAGATATTTCTAATTTAGTTTACTCTTGGGATCCGTTTTATTAGTAATTTTATATAATGCAGACAGACTGGTTTTTCGCGTTTCGAGTCAACCCTGTAACATTAACTGGTTCAGCACGAATTTAAGAAAATGCTGTAACTGTGTGTTACACAGTAACCTCCTCAATTGTGAAATCAATATCATATTACAGCGCGAGTTCAGTGCCTGGTACAGCCGACCCGCCTCCTCGCCTTTGTTCCTGTTTAGGATTTGAGTTGGCGCCTTTCTCCGCATTGGTTGATCTGAGTAACCAATACAAACAAGAGTCACGCCAGAAAGCTTGGCTCTGCCTCTGATTCCAGGCTGCAATTCTTTTTATTCTGTGCATTGGGAAACTTACATTGGCATATAACGTTGTCATTTTAAAACACTACTACCAATAAAATAAAAACATGAACACTAGCTTCAGCACCATTGTGGCCAATACGTTCACACTCAGCTTAAATGCTTTATGATCAGAAATGGGATATTTCAACCCCTACATTTAGACAGACGACATTCTTTAAACATCGGCAAAGCTGGCCATTTTGAAAAGTCTATGTGTCTTTCAAACGCGTAAAAACTCAGTACGATGAACTACTATCCCGCTACAGTTATTTGCAAATCTGCCGCTCTGTTATTATTTAGTTAAGTACTGTAGCACACGTGAGTGTACAGTAAACTTTATATCGCTACAGACACGGTAGCAAATGTAAACTGCTTAGTAAACAAAATAAATGTTTTTTTTTTAAATTATTACTATTATGAAAAATGTAACTTACACATCTGTATTTACCTGTAGAATAAAAGAATCCGTTACAATCAATCTAAAAATTCTGATTCTTTAATGGCGGCTTTATACTTCACATTAAAAGGTTATTTTAGCCGGCTGTCTAAAGACACCCACTCTCTAATATGTATTTGTAGTTTATTTAATTAGTAATGGTTAAAATGTACCTTTCCGAAATGCGCTGCCCAATGTATTGGCGTCCAGCCGTAGAAGGAATCTTCGGTGGCGAGGTCGGTTTTGTTGGCGGAGTGCTGGAGGAGAGAGCAGAGCGCGCCGATATCCCCATCCCTGCAGGCTCTATGCAGAGGGTAACGAACATTCAACACCTCTTCGCTCGAAAACCCGGATTCAGACATTTTTTCTCCAAGATAAATAAAAGTCAGTAAGGTTAAATTGGACTAATCGCGGGAAAATACGTGTGCTTGTTTAGTTTACGGCTGCCCCAGATGCTTTATTTGAGGCGCACGCCACTCCGCGGACACACAAGCAAACACAAAAAACCAAACCTCGCACGCACTCAGAAGTGAAACTTAAGAACCAGTACACAAAATCCGTAATGGAATCCGGGACCAAGTGGTGATTCACAGACTAACAAAAGCAAGCGCTAGGAAATCCCGAAATGGATTTTCAATATGACTCGACGTTCCAATGCAGTTAAGAAGTGGCACAGTGCAAATGAAAAACGTAGAATCATACGCTACCTCCTGTTGTGTTTGTTTATACTCCAAAGGTATTAGGTGTTTGTCGTGTGCCTGTTGTAATTCCTAAGTATAAAGCTCAGTGAAATGTATTAAAATATTCTATAATAACGATTTACATACTGTATATGTTATCCAAAAATCGATTCGTTTTTAAATGTAAATACCGGTATGCAAAAAAATAAAAATAATAATGGTGTCAATTAAAAAAAAAAAACATCTACAAGGCGAGTATGAGAAAAGAGGGATTTTATATTGCTTGTTCGTTGTTTTTATGCAGTTAAAATAACATTGGAATAAGTAGTTCATTATGAGTCTGAATGTGACTGGTGCAAGGAAGCAGTGTACTTGAAAACCAAAAATATCCTCAACAAAAAACAACTTCAGACAAAAACATGCGTGGAAAACCAAAAAGCAGCCTGCTTCAAGGTTTTAGTTCAACTTCACTATCAGGAGTATCTTTATTTCCCTATTTAAAACTCATTCAGTTGCATCATATAAATCATAACTCTATAATCTGTTACCATACCTACGGTTGGCATTGTCAAATACAGGAAGGTGTAGCCCTCCTCTGTGTGAGGAGCACTGTTCAGCAGGCCAAGAAGAGTTCTAAGCAGAATTCCAGGAGGAGGGAGGAGGGAGGAGAGGCAGAGGACTCCTACTTTTGTATGCATGCAGTTTATGTACCATTGACCACAAATGGAAGAAACACCTCCCCATAATTTAGTACATGTGATATTTGCCAACTAATAAATTGGAGTCATCACTTAAATTAAAGAAACTATCTGTGCACTGTTTGACTGAATACCCTTTGTCTAGGAAGACAATTTGACTGCAATCAATCTTTCTCCAAGGCTGCCCTACAACAAGACAACATTAAAAACTGGATTTGAAAGCAAGAGCTCACAGAAACAATGTCTAATGACTGGCAAACACTGTAACATTCTCGTCTCAAATATCTCAACTTTGGGACCATAAAACAAAACTCAAACGTGTTTAAAATCAAGGGCTCTGCTCACAAAAGTTCTAACTCTGTTTATAATGAAATGTTTTGTTAAGGGCATTTTTTTAATCCCTTTTAAAACTTTTAGAGATTATTTCTAAATACTCTTAAAAAACAGTCCTTATAAAACATTCTTTAAAATGTTCTTAAAGGTCTGTAAATAGGGTCTCTCATTTTACATTACTAAATAATGTATTTGTTTTGTCAGCAAGCATAACAACAGGATGTGAATATAATGTAAACAGAAAATCTTAACTGCATTGGCAAATAACAATACAGTCCAGATCCAGGAAATGCTTCATGCTCATGAGGATGTATATTCCAGCCTCATTGTGGTCACTGAACAAAATAAAAACCAGACAGATGTGACTTTTCCCAAGAAACAACGTCAGATGTGTTTTCTGTTATAGAAAATTAAACAGGCCTGTTAATTTTAGACATTTTGGAAACTTCCTTTGGCAACATTCCAGTCTCTTGTTGCTGGAGGTTGGCACATTGCAGTATACATTTCTAGTTTCCTACAGGAAAACTGGGGATGCGTTGTGAGCAAGAGAACTTCCCAACTGGATTCAAATATTTTGAGATTCAATGAACATTGAGATTGTGCTAACCCTCCCTGCTAAATATAGCCAGCATTGTATTAAAAAACCACAAGCATATTGAGCAAGGAACAGTGTTTCTCTTTTGAGGGTATCACATACGTGTGGAAACCAACATATACTCAGGTATGTAACTGAGAGATCACTGGTATAAAAATCAAATCAAATAATTCCATTAATGTTCCACACTGTGGACATCTATTCACTATGTACTGTAGGTCTCACTAGTATAGTTTTTAGTAAACATACCATTTTCTTTAAAAAATGAAATAGCTGGTACTACATTAGATTTTAAAAATATTTGTTTGCAGGCCTTGCTTACAGATTGTCTTGCACTTTCATGGAGATTTCACCTGTAGAGTGAAATTGTCCCCACACCCTCATGGCCAGCTGCTTTCCCGAATTACTGACATTCTTTACAGCCAGTTAAATGCTTGACCCAAAGACACTTCCGAGGTGAAATGACCATTTAAAGCTTCAGTGTAACAGATTTCCTGAAAGACAAGGCAAGCAAATTAAAAACTTTCTTTTGCCAAGTCTAGTACCAGATGTCATGGTTTAAAATGAAAATACGTGTTTGCGATATCATGTTTCTTTATAAACTGCACATTGGAGGCCTGTGAATAGAAATGCACGGCAGAATGTATTTTGTTTGCTACAACCACTTTCAGGCCATGATGGAAGATTCTTGCTTTTATATTGTCCTACTAACAAATAATTTCCTGTTATTTTTGCTATGAAATTTTAACATTAAATTATACTTGTGCTTTCCTGTAAAACTGATATTTAAAAAGAAAAACAATTGTTCTTTCATGCCTTCCACTGCTTATTGTTTATGGATTTCCCTGTTGTACGTATAAGGAGTTGAAAATAACTGTTGATTTATGATATTTTCCTTGATTACTTAAACCCAACACTTTTTATTTTATTAATCTGTAATCTTAGTTGTTTGAAAAGTGAGCAATGGAGTATATACCATTGTGTTTTCTGTTATTGTCTTTGCAGCATACCCATAACCCATTTCAATGCATGTTTATTTTCTGTAAATAACTATTTAAATAATTCCATACATTTTTTCTGTTGTGCACTCCCATTCTCACTGTAGGTATTACATGTGCAGGTTTAAAGAACCACATGTTATAGCAACTCCATATTTTACTGTAAGTTTAAAAAATGATATCTAGTACCATACTAGGTTAACAAAAAGTTTGCGGGCATTATTACATTTAGTCAGCTATACATTTTATCCAGTTTGTGTTTCCACTCTTTGTGTTTCCTTGATCGTTACCTATGTTTATAACAATGACCTACTTTGTGAATGACAATGCTTGAAGGATAGGTTGAAGGAAAGTCCCATTATAGTATATTGTGCATCACTTTGGTGGCTGCAGAAAACAATTGATCAGTCATATGGCAAGTGTTTCCTATATCAGGCAGAGAGCTAAATTGTACCTGCTGTTACCTGCAGTCAAAGATAACTGGATTTGCGCACCTTTGCTATTGTCTTCTGTTTAATTTGTTCTCCTCTAGGCTGCTTCACTGGTGATGCAGTAATCCACAGGGTTGCTGTTTTCTGGTGTTGCTAAAGCAACGTTTCACCTCCTGCCCAAGTTTAAATCCCTTGATCCTGTGATTCATGAGAAAGACTTTACACACATTATGAGCTGCACCCTTTGTCTTGTGTTTAGTTTGAAAAATAATTTAAGAGGTTGTCCTTGTACAAGGATTACAAGGTGCAGCCCCACACTCCTGAGTCAGGTGTCTCAGCACGCTTTATATGGCTTTTATTGTGGGCCAGTCAGTGTGTTGCTCATAATTTCAGCAAAACAAAATGTGTCTATATAACGCCAACAGCATTTATTGTGCCTTCTTTGAATCAGCCATCCTGATTGATTAACAACCCAAACCAATCAATTTGACACCATGTTGGCGCTGAATTAAACGGGTTACACACCCAGATAGACAGTGTCCCGTGGATTAGTGGCCTGGCAGTACCAGGACCAACACCATCAAGAACCAAAAATATCTATCTGGGTCCAACCATATCTCAAGTACATTTGCATCAGTACAAATTTGTTCTTATCTCTCACAAATGAATCCAGACTGGTTCTGGTATCTGTATAGTCCATCAGCCTGGTTCTTTCAAGTCAAGGTGGCTAACCTATCAGGCCATGTGTGTTTTGACCCGAAACCCATCTGATTTTGTTGTTGTTGTTGCACAGAATACTGTGTGATTAATATTTGCAATACTGGACTGAGTTTACTTCAATAGGAATCAAAGTTAATCTGGGAGTGGTATTTTCCTAGCGCGACTCTCTTGCAAGGTTGCCATCTAGTGGAAAAATGAATACAGTAATTTATGCTTTGAATGTTTAATAACAGGTTTGATGCTGCAATACTCTTCAGGGCAATACCATACCAAATACATTATTACAACATATTCTTTATACAACCATCCAGGGCTGCTTTACAAACCAGAAACAGCTCTACAATTCAATTAAATAAAAGCCTGTTGCCGAAAATGACCTGTCACTAAGAAGCTTCATTCCTCTTTTAAACTTGCTAGTTGCTGAAAGACAAACAGCCAGACATCCATCTGCTACGATCTGTAACAGTATGAGGTTCTAAGAGCAACTTGGTAGCAGTTTGATATATCACAATGATCTTTACTAGTCTTCCTGTTGTTTAGATTCTCTTTGCATATTGTTTTCTCGTTCTGTTATCACATCCTGGTGGGTTTTTAAATCTCAGAAGTTCAGCTACCACAGCAGGAGGTAACCATTAACCTGCCCCCCTTGCAACACTTCCTAGTGGATGTAGGACAGAACAAATATGCCATTTCTTACATCCACTGGGACCAGAGTGTTAAAAGGGGCAGCTACAGGTTTTATATAGAGAACTGCTTGTGCAATTGTTTCCAAAACGTGCCAAGGAGCTTCCTGAGTACAAAACATTCAGTGTGTATTGATCTCGGGGTATAAGGAGGCTTTTTTGTCTGATTGACAGCCTGCCTGTACGTCACGCTCACATATTTAAATATATCTAGTGAACTGCTTACCCAATTCTAATGAAACTCGCTCACGACATTCTCCAGAACACGTTATCAAGAGTAGCAGAATCTGGGGGTACATTTACAAGCGTATTTACAACCCTAGCCAGGGATGAACGTTACTGACATGGTTGCTGCCATTGCGATTCCCTAATTCAGAAGCTTTGTTCTGTGTTTTCCAGTGCTTTTACCTATAGTTCACCGCAAGGGGGCATATTTTCATTAATTAATTTGCTTTTTAAACGTACATATATTTATGATTTTTTTCAAGGTACAACAATGAAATAATAATTCAGCACTTGCTTTTCTGTATTTTCCTTAATATATATTGTTTTTTGTTTTTTCACAGATCATGATAAATACGTTAACATCGGTACACCAGTACCGGTGTTTTGCATTCCCTGCCGAAGACCCACTTCAATGTTGAGCCCCTAATGCAAAACCATGCAAAAAAAGATTCCAAAAAAATGCAAATATATCTTTGTGACGGCTGTAAGTGGCTATCCCTGTGCGAAGTCAGTGATGTCATCTTCCGGAAGATCACTGCAGTGTGCATTGCAGGTTGTGTGTTGGAAGGCATTTGACAGCTTGCCAAAACCCAGAGGGGAGCGAAGAACTGGACATACTGGATTTTCAAACGTAAATCGTCATCATCTGCATCTACATGGAGAAGGAGGGATCAATTGCAGTCTCTGCCCCAAATCTCAGACCAATGTAGACAGCAAATGTTTTAATAATAATAAAAAAAACACATTTATTGTTTCCCCCCATTTCTCCCGGTTGGATTTACGGCGTGCAAACAGCTATGATGAATTCCGCAGAACAGACCGTTACATGGCTCATCACTCTGGGGGTACTAGAATCACCGAAAAAAAACATCTCGGACCCCGAAGGCTTTTTGCAATCGTCTCTTAAAGATGGGGTGGTCCTTTGCAGATTGTTGGACCGATTGCGCCCTGGCTGTATCGAAAAAGTAAGCACATTTATCTTTATTTTCCCCAACCCTGTTGTTTTTTTAGTACAGCCCTATCGACTTTACACACAGAGTAATTTATCAATTTGCAACCCATATCACAATAATTGTTTTGAGGTTATGTGTCCGAGGTTCATTGTCCCAGACTCCTGCGATACAGATGGAGGCTTTACCCCAATATTTAATGCGACCTGTGTGTGTTGTGATGCTTTAAAATAATAATAATAATAATAATAATAATAATAATAATAAACTAATGGAAATATGTGAACCTTTTTTTAATATATAGTGGTACCGTGTAGGAATAATTAAGTGCAACGTTTTAACAATATGTAGAATGAATATGGATAGCTTCATTTGTTTTGTTTTTTTGTCTTGGAGGACCTCATTAAAAAGCACTTTGGCAGGACACATTTGCGTCTCATCAACAGGAATTCGTTTTTTTTTAGGGGAACAGGAAAAACGACGCTGCATGATCAGGCCGCCATTGACTGGGAAGCCACACAATACATCCTGAACCTCGAAAATGTTAAAGAAACACTATAATATATTTAAACAGTAACATTCTTTTATATATATCTCGAACAAGTTAACTTTATAATTTGCACGATTATTCTTTGTAGAAATCGAGTAACTGTCAAAATTTTCACAAAGAATGTTATATATTGTTGTGTTGTATTAAAAAAAAAACATAAATTATATCTAGTATGTATATTATGTTCATTTTTAGATGTATCAATACGTGTTTTTAATGTTATATTAACAGACTTAATAGCACTGTTTATTATGGTATTAAAACAGATTTAGTGTTTAATTTAAAACAACATTATAGGTTATTATTATTATTATTATTATTATTATTATTATTATTATTATTATTATTAATAAGAATAATAAGAAGATATTTACCTAATTGAGTATTGTCAATTATATTAAATTATTTATTTACTATATAAAGGTATAGTAGTGTAAATTAGATAGCTTTAATGTCTTCAGAATAAGAAGTGTTGTACCAGTTGCAGCCAGTGAAACTTGTAAAAACTGCAGGAGGAAGTTACATTAGATGTATGGGTGTGTGGTAGAACCAGGGGCTTCTGGTTCATACACATGGTATCACAAACATGAGGAGCTATGATCAAACCCCCTACACACACTCCCAGGGAAAAGTCAGTACCCTTGATGGTGGCAAATAACAGAAGGAATAGCTGTAGCCTGCAAGTGCAAGTTATGAAAATAAATAAAAAAAATAAATAAAAAAGCATAATCATAGAAGTTGACAGCAAGATATTAAGTCAACTTCAATGAACTGGAGCTGTGTCAAACGTATAATGCAGCTGTTGCAATGTTTTGTTTCCTGTGGTATAGTAACCCCAACATTAATTTGCCTAATTACAGGTTAGGCCAAAGACCTAGAGCAGTATACTGTACATGAAGTACATTGACAGGTGTGTGGAGGGGGGGCGGTACTTTCTCCCTCTTATGCAAAGTTAACAGAAACAGAAAAGTGAGTGGAATGATAAAGACTATGCTTAAACTGTACATGGTTCTGGAATTCAAACTGTAGGATTCACTAACATGCATGTATACACATCAGTTTACTTGCAGTATTGTTATAAATCCTTCACATATACCAGTAGGCAGCATATTTAATTAGAATGATTAGAAAGCTCCAGGCATGCAAAGCTTGTGTCCCTGATCAAAACTAATATTTTTTGTACGTAAACAAACATGACTATAAACAAGGCCTGTTTTATGAAAATAAGTGCAAGACGCTAAACAGTGAAAGACTGCAGCGAAGAGACATCGACAAATGTTTTTTTTTTATTTTTATTACACAATTTAAAGTGATTCGATTAAAACGCTGTAATATTGTTACAAATTTCACACCTAGAATTATTCTTGTAGTTTAATGGAAAGAAAGATGCTTAAGATTGACTTCATTAAAAAAAAAAAAAAAGGTTTCCAGTGCTAAACACTTGTCCCGGTACGTAAAAAGAATAAACTAAACGCGGTTCTCCAAATTGAAATCTAAGAATAAGTATTTAGTGCAATTAACATGACCGTGATGCAATGCTACATTAGTTTAATATATTAAAACACTTAGGTCGGGTTATAGGATGCAGTAAAACATGTTTTCTTTTTAAAGCTGCTGTACTTGAGACAGCAGAGAAATGAATTAGCATTCCCTATTGTGTGCTTCCTTCATGCTGTTTGCTCCCTTTTTCACCAGTGTTATTGTGGAATCATATCAGTGTAACGTCATTTCCTTTTTTCAGTTCCCACTTCCACTTCTTCGAGGAGAGCTCTGTTACCTGAAATACAATCAATCAGTCAATCAATAAATAAACAAACTGTCGCCGCTATTTTGACAGCAATAAATGTCGCTAAACCGAGCTTTGAGATTCGCATATTTTAAGTGCACACATTTCCCTTGTAGGTTTACCAGGAGCCCAGGAGCGAGAGCGAGTGCCTCAGCAATATCAGGGAGTTTCTGAAAGGTTGTGGTTCTTTCAGAGTGGAGGTAGGTTTCTGCTTTGCCGTCTTTTTTCAGACTGTGCATTTGTTTGTTTGTTGCTGTTTCACTGTTGTGAACTTCACGCGTGTTTATGCGCAACACGAATACATAGCAAAAGAGACTGGGGTCCTTGTAGGTATCGCATTGCTGAGAATGATGTTGTTGGAATAGCAATGCTGGCGACTGCTGTTTTTGCTGTGCAGCTGCAGGCCTCTGTGTGTAGGCAGTAAGCAGGGTGTTATTTTGTCGATAAGTTAGATCACAACAGTAATCTCTAACCTTTGTATTAATAAATACGTTTTTTTGTCATCGTTATACGGTTTGCAGAGTACAGTTGTATAATAGTATGCTGCATTAAAATTGCCTGAGAGGCACGAATGTTTTGATGTGTAAATTTGCATTTTTACCCAGGATCTTATATTTTAATTATTTCTTTTTTTTTTTTTTTATCAGACGTTATTACATCGTCTTCTGTTTTGCAATCACTTAAGTGTATTTTTACTGTAGGACATCACATTTATTGCCGTCATGCATTTTGTAAAGCTATATATTTTGCTGTAAATAAAATTCAAGACAGAAGGAAAGGAGGTGCAGGTAGTTTTTTTTTCCTTGAGCTACACACTTTTTAGAACTTAAAATGCAACCAAACTGGTTATTGTTGGTCTGCTTTGCTGGCAGGAGGACTGGGGCTGAATGTAAGAGTTTAACACATTTAAAATGCATCCTGTAATGCTTCAGATATATTAGAAACAGATTTAACCTGATGGTTCATTCAAGCAATGCACAATCTATTCAATTATCACCCATGCACATTGTTTACTCATTGTAGAAATAAGCAGATGGTAAAAGCACATCACAATAATCCTTAAAGATGGCAACTCTACTATCAGACAAACAGAGACTCTCCCTTTTTTAAGAGACTGTTGGTTGGGACAGAAATGTGTATGCTTAAAGGAATACATTCTATTACTATATCTTCCAAGGTGAAGGACTATGCACTGAAGCGTGTGCTTCCCCATAGTCAGTCTTGATTAGTCTTTTCATCACTTCTTGCTAGAATAATTAGCATGGGGAAATATGACCAACAAGATACAAAGCATATAATGGGATATTAAAAGGGTAATAAACAGAAACCAAACTTTTCCTAGGCCTTTGTCACGGAATACAGGTGACAAACGTAATGGAGATTTTCAGCAGGCACTAGGATTATAGGTGAACGTAACGCTGTGTTTTCTTTGACTAATGAAACGTGTTGTACACAGCTCAGAGTTTCTCATCTTTAAGAAAAGCAAAGGCTGTTATGGTGATTGCTGTCATTAGTCACGACTACTTCTATTTCTAAAGGACCAGACCAATGCATATGATATGCAACAGCGGCCCAAGGTATCTATGTGAAGAAGAATCAGTATTAATCTGTTTTAGTCTGGCTTAATAGAATTAAGCAGTGTGCTCAAGAGACTGCATCACAGTAACCAAGATGTTAACAAAGCAAGTTTTCCCTCAGCACCCTTCTGTGTAGCAATGGCCTTGCAGTAGCGCTGACACTTGTTGAGCTCCGCGCAACTTTCCCGTGCACACCCCCCCCCGCCCTCCCTATCAGATCGGCACCGGGCGAGCCCACTGCTCAACTGGTTGCTTAGCAACACGTCTCCTGTTGTGCGTCCCAGCTGCTTTCCTAAAGGCACACGAACTAGAGACAGGACTCTCCCTGTCACAATGAGTAATTGCAAGTGGAAAATGTATGTGCTGATCCATCAAGTTTCCACCTTGATTTGGCACCGGTCTTTACCAAACTTGTATCATACACCCTGTGATCTGAGGGCCCTCTGTATGTGCATGTTGTGTTTTACATTTTTTTTTTAACCAGACTGTATTTAGGGTAGTTTATGGAAGCCGTTCTAAAAAGCAGCAAGTGAAGTACTCTGCTTTTCTTGCATTGACTTAGAAAAACCTTTTGATTTTATCCAAACAAGAGCATCGATTTGTTTATTGCAGTTTACTCTTTTTTTTCAGTTTTCTTTCTTAAAGTGACTTTCCTGCTGTAAGTGATGTAATGTGTTTTGGGTATATTGTTTTTGCTGAGTATCCATGTATGACAGTTTTTCCTTTCAACATATGATACTATGAAGTTTTAGGAGATTCTGTCTTCGCAGTTGTGTAATTTGCAGTCTATCGCACAACGCCAGCTGTGGAAAAAGCAGACAAGGTCTGGAGTCAATTTAATTCTATTTGGATCTCATTAATTCAGATAAATTCTCAAGATCAAAGATATTTCAGCAGTTTCAGAATCTCACAATAACTCCAGTAACCGTGAGATTGTTGCTTTAAAGAAGTGGGTGGTAGCCTTCCACTCCTTTGTAAAATCACCCCTCTGGATTGTGTTGTCTTCTCTTTTATTAGAGGTTGTTTTGAAATGGTCTTGGTTGGGATGACAAGAAGCAGGGCTGCAAGAGGTTGACCAGAAGCAACAACGTTTAAGTACTAAACCAGTGCATTGTACTGAATCGGTGCACATGCCCTGCGTTGTTCCTCCAGCTACCGACAAGTATGATTATTCACAACAGTGTACATCCTGGAGTGAATTCTCAATTATAATATGGATGTGTTCTTAACATGGCATCCATAAATACAAAACACTCCATGGTAGAATGTCAGGTGATACTGCTAAAAGAAACCTAGTGACATTCTTTGACAAACAGTTAGACTAAAAGTATCATTGTATTCACTGGTGAAAGGAGTTGTGTCACATTCTTAAGCCATAGGGGCTTTCTTTCAAATAAATCTGTGCAAGTCTAGTCACCGACTTTGGTGTTTTGGGTTCACTTGACATGCAATGCCTCAGATTCCCTTTTTGCAAAACGTTTAACTAATACCCCTTTCACACAGAGGAGTTATGATGGTTCAGAACTGGCAATGATGCAGCATTTTGTTGTGTGAAATGCCTATACCATCACAGAGCCGTCCTGTTTTATGCCATTTTGGGTCTTTTTGTCACAATTTAATTTTTTTTCCAATAAAATGGCTGATCAAGAACAAGGTAGTAATTTGAAGTCTGGAAGAAGTTAAGGAATGAACTTCGAGGAGGTGAATTCAGAAAGGACGATGCGTGATGCTGTAATTTTATGGGTGAATTGCAGACGTAATGCGTGAGCGTGGATACAACTATTGCCAAGAAAACTATCTGTTGACAGGTTCGAAAGTTGTACTCTCATGATACCTTGTGCTGTGTGAAAGGGTTATGATGGTATTATACTGGCATAGATTGCACAATTTCGTGCTGATTTTCTTTAATGTCTCAGAGACGGCTCAGTAGCGGCATTTGTGTGTGAAAGAGATATTAGATGCCATCATTTTTTTTTTTTTTTAAACAATGACTTTTACATCATAAAAAAATGCCTACCATCTAAATATTATTTTTATAATCAGACATCTAGATTGTGGAGCAGGGAAAACATACATTTAAAAAAACAAACAAACAAGAAGCTTTTTTTTAATAATACTGTACCTGGCTCAGTTGAGTTTCGTTAAATTTGGAAAATGTTTTGAGCATGATAGCCAATGATGGCTTCGTAGGTTTGTATGGAGACAGTGTTGTTATAACCTTGTGAAGTTTAAGGACTTTCAGTAGGAGACAATTGGCACTTTCCTAGGAACCAACTGAAGCCGTTAAAACATAACTGTCTGTCTGGCTAATATTGCAAAGTGTACTGTACATTTTCAGACTTACATGCCATATTTCAATGTTTTTGCAACCAAAAGGGTATATTTTTTTTTTAACCACAAAAGATGAGCTTTGAAAACAAAACCTCTAAAGAGACTTGGCTGTCATGTGTTTGCCACTTGCCTTGGGATTAGTTTTCAAGGGATATACAAAAAACTAAATATATGTGACTGAAATTTCCTGAACGTCTGAGATGAAATGGGTCCATTTGCTGACTTGACGTAGAAAGACATATAAAAATATAACTGTTACAGAATTCTAAAGCTTAACAAATAGTACTGATGCTGTTGCCACTCCCTGTGGTGCATACTGTACTTGTAATAACCTGGTGGACCTGGTTCTACAATTGAGTTACTGCATAACACACCTTGAAGATTAAACCTGTTCTGTGGGAAACCGTATCCTGAGAGGCTCCAGATTATTTCCCATGGAATTCTACATTTAGCTAAAAACTGTTTTTTTTGTTTTGTTTGTTTTTGTACCAAGTTAACAGCAAATACTGTACAGGAAATAAATTTTACCTTCTCTGTAAAAAACAAAAAACAAATGACATCCAAAACTGCTGACCGCAAAAGCTCTATCTCTATCCACTTTAAATAAGAACAGAATGCTGACTGCCTCTAGAAATAAATGGACACTGTCTTTGACACTGTCTCCAAATTTCAGAAAGAAATCAACTTAAACATGTATTATATAATTGACAGCACCATCAGAAATATCAGAGTGAAGAAGATTGGATCTGCAGCACACTAGGATCTGTGCTACAGTTTACATGTTGTGTTTTTAAAGAAAAAAAAATTATAAATAATTAATATGTTGGTCATATTGGATTCAGGTTTCACAGCATTCTCTCTCTCGCTCTCTCTCTCCAGCCAGCATGGTTTAAGAAGTAACAGTTTCCTGCTTTGGGATTAGAGGGTGGTGCTTGCCACGTAGAAAACAAAGAGATTTCATCAATTAGCCCCCTGTGTAACATTATGTCCCACATACCTGTAGCCCTCCAGACACTCTCCACATTTCACAAAATGGCCAAAAGTTAGGCTTCACTTGAAAAACAGCCTTAAAATGTTTTCATTGTTTTCTACCCAGGAGATGCTGTAATACTCTTCCTGACTCTCTGTGCTTAAAGATTTCAAATGTGGCTTGAATGCAGTTATTTCAAATGGTAACCGTGACTAGGAGGCTAAAAAAAGAAACTGTGCAGGCTAATTCGATTGAGTTATTCAACATAGCTTTGTAACTGTTATTTTCAGAAGCATTTTTGACAGGCTGGAAGATGTTCTGAAATCTGTGTAGTATTTACAGAGTGTTTTTATTTAACTGCAAATTTCCCTACAACAACAGATTGTCATTTAAATGTTCTTCATTCAATTGTAGTTCTCAAACATCCACAAATAACTCATGTAAAATAACTGTCTCTGTATTGAGCCATTCCTTTTCTGGGTTTTACTTTGAGCTTTTGATATTGGACTCCTCATGTAATCCTATGTAGACAGGAGAAGAATAACAGGAAATGTAAAGGCTTTGGCGTCCTGTTATTTTTTAGTTTTGCTCTGGACTACGCAAGATGCTAGCTACAGCTGCAGAGCACAATGAAAGTTGGTCTCATCTTACAATCCTTTTTGTTTGTTTTTACAGTGTACTGTATTACAATTTTGGTAAACTTTCCTTATTTACATAAGTAATAAAGATAATATTTAATATTGGATTTCAGTTGAAGGATTTGGGATTTTAATTTGATTTTACGGTTTGGTCATTGCAAAGTGTTGGTATACATTCACAAACCTGTGTTGAAATGGAAAATCTGAATTGTATTTGAGTTTTAAAGAGTTAGGAAATGGTATACATATCTTGCATTGGAGATAATCAAAGACTGAATTAATAAATACAATCAATATGTTTCCTATAGTAAATTGACCCATTCAATTAATGTGTGTGTTTCTGTACTACTTAATAAAAGCATTCTGTTTTTCCCCCTCTGCAGACGTTTGATGCAAATGACCTGTATCAGGGGCAGAACTTCAGCAAGGTCTTGAATTCCCTGGTGGCTCTAAATAAAGTAACAGCAGGTAAGGGGATTCAGTTTGTGCATTTGGGTTACTGGGAGTGATCTTTCTCTCACAGGCTGAGTGGGCATGCACACTGTTTTCTTGTCTCCTCTGCTTGTTTGTGCAAGGCTTAGTGAAATATGGGAGCAGATAATGGTAAATGGTTAATAAATAACAAAAACCATACCATTTTTTTGAAGCAGCTAGTACTTTTGTGCTGTGATTTATAATTAAATGTGTTATACATTTACTAAAATAGAAACCTGAGCAACAATTTGAACAGATGGCTTCCTTTTTGCTGTTGGCCAATTAAAACAGATATGCAAATAACCCAACACATAAGAACATAAGAAAGTTTACAAACGAGAGGAGGCCATTCAGCCCATCTTGCTCGTTTGGTTGTTAGTAGCTTATTGATCCCGGAATCTCATCAAGCAGCTTCTTAAAGGATCCCAGGGTGTCAGCTTCAACAACATTATTGGGGAGTTGGTTCCAGACCCTCACAATTCTCTGTGTAAAAAAGTTCCTCCTATTTTCTGTTCTGAATGCCTCTTTATCTTATCTCCATTTGTGACCCCTGGTCCTTGTTTCTTTTTTCAGGTCGAAAACGTCCCCTGGGTCGATATTGTCAATACCTTTTAGAATTTTGAATGCTTGAATCAGATCGCTGCGTAGTCTTCTTTGTTCAAGACTGAATAGATTTAAATTATTTTAGCCTGTCTGTATACAACATACCTTTTAAACCCGGGATAATTCTGGTCGCTCTTCTTTGCACTCTTTCTAGAGCAGCAATATCCTTTTTGTAACAAGGTGACCAGAACTGAACACAATATTCTAGATGAGGTCTTACTAATGCATTGTAAAGTTAACATTAGTTCCCTTGATTTAAATTCAATACTTTTCACAATATATCCAAGCATCTTGTTGGCCTTTTTTATAGCTTCCCCACATTGTCTAGATGAAGACATTTCTGAGTCAACATAAACTCCTGGGTCTTTTTCATAGATTCCTTCTTCAATTTCAGTATCTCCCATATGATATTTATAATGCACATTTTTATTGCCTGTGTGCAGTACCTTACACTTTTCTCTATTAAATGTCATTTGCCATGTGTCTGCCCAGTTCTGAATGCTGTCTAGATCATTTTAAATGACCTTTGTTGCTGCAACAGTGTTTGCCTTGCCTCCTGTTTTAGTGTCGTCTGCAAATTTAACAAGTTTGCTTACTATACCAGAATCTAAATCATTAATGTATATTAGGAATAGCAGAGGATCTAATACTAATCCCTGAGGTATACCACTGGTTACCTCTCTCCATTTTGAGGTTTCTCCTCTAGTCAGTACTTTCTGTTTTCTACATGTTACCCACTCCCTAATCCATGTGCATGCATTTCCTTGAATCCCTACTGCGTTAAGTTTGAGAATTAATCTTTTATGCAGGACTTTGTCAAAAGCTTTCTGGAAATCTAAATAAACCATGTCGTATGCTTTGCAATTATCCATTGTCGATGTTGCATCCTCAAAAAAAT
The DNA here is from genome assembly GCF_902713425.1 of Acipenser ruthenus. Classification (NCBI taxonomy): domain Eukaryota; kingdom Metazoa; phylum Chordata; class Actinopteri; order Acipenseriformes; family Acipenseridae; genus Acipenser; species Acipenser ruthenus. The sequence goes on from NC_081196.1 coordinate 50,579,789, forward strand.
CAAGCAGGTTAGTTAGACATGATCTCCCTTTCCTAAAACCATGCTGACTGTCTCCCAGGATACTGTTACCATACATGTAATTTTCCATTTTGGATCTTATTATAGTTTACATGTAACAGAAGTCAGGCTTATTGGTCTGTAGTTACCTGGTTCGGTTTTGTCTCCCTTTTTGTGGATCGGTATTACATTTGCAATTTTCCAGTCTGTCGGTACAACCCCTGTGTCAAGAGACTGTTGCATGATCTTGGTTAGCGGTTTGTAAATAACTTCTTTCATTTCTTTGAGTACTATTGGGAGGCTGTCATCCGGCCCAGGGGATTTGTTTATTTTAAGAGTTCCTAGTCCCTTTAACACTTCTGCCTCTGTTATGCTAAAGTTATTTAAAACTGGATAGGAACAGGTCGACATGACCCCCCCCCCCCCATGGTACAGGTGTATGTCTGGAAACTAGTGCAGTAGTCAGTTACTTAAATTTGCTTTGGTGCTGGGAAAAGCTCCTTGTGAAGTATTCTTGTGAAATAACGTTTCCTTTGTTTATGTCACTGATGTGTTCATGGTACATGCTGTTGCTATTATATAAACATTAGTATACAACCTCAAGCATACAACCCTGTTGCAATTAAGCACAAGTTATTTTTAGCTCTGTGTTTCTCTTGCCTGCAGTTACAAATGACCTTTGAGGGAGAAGACAGGGTGAGGGCTGATTTGAAGTATATTGTAGTTAAATGTAATAACTGCCTGTCAACAAAAGCTGCTTGGGTTTCATGTCACCCCAGCCACTACAATGGCACTAATTCTTAATCCGGTCGTGTTTGATGGACTAAAATTAGACCATTTGATTTATTTTTTTCATCAAAACAGACTGGATTAATATCGAGGCCCCTCTCTCATAAAGTGGTAGAAATTTTAAAAATAATCTCTTTGGGAAATGTTTGCCAAAACGTCCTCATAATAAAGTTGGTAAGTATGCCCTATATACACCGTACATAATGACAAATGTCCATGCATATTTCAGAAAAAACTGCACAAATGGTTCCTAGATATTTGTTAAAGCTTTGTGAATATGGCCTTGACAGTTGTAATATGTTATTTATTTGCTTGATGGGGAATATGTACTATATGTACAGTACCTGACGTACCTTGAAAGTAACTTGTGTTCTTCCTTTTCCAGATATTGGTGTTGGCAGTGATTCTGTATGTGCTCGCCACTCCTCCTCCCATCGGATCAAGTCCTTCGATTCCCTTGGATCCCAGTCTTCCCTTAGCAGAACGTCAAAGCTGTTTCAGAGCCAGTATCGAAGTTTGGTAAGTTTGGACACATTTCAGCTGGTTGTTGGTTCTCAGATATATATCTTTTTAAAATATTTGATACATTTAATGTGAGAAACTTCAATAAAGTTATCTTGATCCCACAGCAGTTTTGCCAAGTGTACGTAGTTCTACTGTGTTCTTTGGAAAGCAACTTGCCCTCCTTGTTCCTCAGTTCCACCTGACTCTAGACTTGGGTATTCCACTGTAATCCAACACCAAGTGAGATGTACAAATCATTTCTAACACATAAGATAACTAGGTCAACTTAAAAAGTAGTGGTGCATTTTTGAATGAATCCATTTTTGGGTAATCCAAAATCATGGCACTTAAATATATATATATATATATAAAGAAGAAGGTTAATGCTCTTGGTGATTAATACCATTGCCTGTCATGTATCTGCTGGTGCAGCTCTGTGAAGTTTGTTTTAAAGTGTAGCGTACAAGGAGGTAAACATTCCGAATTGTAATAAACTACAAGGCCTTTCAGGTTCTTTACCTCTGCGTTCTCTGTACTTAAAAACAAATCATGGCTATCCTACACCTTTACTTCATAGAAAAATTATATATATATATATATATAATATATATAATTATAGTAATACGTTGTGATGCAGCGGCAGGTTTAGCGTGGTTAATGAGTCTGTTCAGACTATATTTGTTGCAATACAAGATAGATTTTCGAATCGATTAGTCGAATAAATGTTTGCATGTGCCCGTCCCTAATCTAGACATTCTTGCTTTTTAGTTTGCACCTCTGCGGTAGCGTGATGAGTGTGTGGTTGTTTTTTTTTTATTTTTATTTTTTTCCAACTTAAACTAATTTCAATTCATACACCTACGGAAATCAAAATCCGTAGTGTATCATGACACATCCTGTGGCAACGGAGCGATCTGATTGGTTGGAAAGGTTGTGATGGTGTATAACATTCTTTATTCTTCCTTTCAGGACATGACTGATAACAGCAACCATCAGCTGGTGGTGAAAGCACGTTTTAATTTCCAGCAGACCAATGAGGATGAGCTCTCCTTTGCCAAGGGGGAAATCATCCACGTCTTGCGGGTGGAGGAGGGGGGCTGGTGGGAGGGAATGCTAAACGGCAAATCCGGGTGGTTCCCCAGCAACTATGTCAGAGAAGTCAAAGGAAGTGGTGGGTTACATGGCTACTCCTTCTCATTACTGAGCAATAACTTTCATGAATTTACAGAGCAAATATTGTAGCGGTGCGAAGGCAATGGACATCCAGAATAGCCTAGGGATGTTGAAAAAGATGATATTGGTATATAAGAAATGTTAATAGCTTTAGCATTAGTTTACATTAAAAACCAAGAGTTTGTATGTTTTAATATTAAGTTAATATTCTGGCTATATCCTGGTACTTGATTAAAATGGTAGTGCTGTTGGGGGTGGGCGTTCCTGTCCATTATATATTGCCTGGTACAGTATGACCTTTTGTCCCTGCATGGCTTTTTTTCTTTCTATTCTAGCTTGGAAGTGATCAAAAGTCTAACATAATAGCTGTGTGTGGACTTACTTATGGTGGTCTGTGATCCAATAACTGTCCATATCACAAACTATCCATCACAGGAGGCACTAATTGTTATGTTGGACAGACAATGGGCCCTATTTTGATGCAAAGACAACTTTCTTTTTTTATTGGGATGTATAATTTAACTGATCCTTTGTGTGTTAGAGTAAATTCTAATGTATCTTGTTTGCACTGGCATCAGAATAGGTCTCAGCAGTATGTCCATGAGCAGTGATAAATGCAGTCTTCTGGTTAGCAAGCAGTTCCACAAAGCTGGGTTGGAAGCTGTAGGTACTGTACGGAAGGTGAAGGTTTGTTTTACAAAGCCCATTGACTCACAGTGAGAGGCAGGAAGAAACTGCCATCAGCTAACAAACACGGGAAGGAAGTCTTTAATTCTTGAGATAGGGTTTGAGATTTTCCATTGTAATGTGACTCCCTCTAAAACAATTTCAGGGATAGGGCAGATAAAAAATAAAAAAAATAAAAAAAAACTGTTCAGTTCTTCAGCCAAAGACAAACAATGGGCCAAAGCATTTAAGATAAGGAGTTTATACTTTTGATCAAGTGGTTCTAACACTCTACTTGAATACCAGATACTTCCATGGAAATTACCACATTATATTAGACAGAGAATTACCAGCTATTGACTTAGATCAATTTCTGACTAAATCAATGTAAAGATCTAGCCTGTGTCTTCCTATGCAAATTTTCATGTAGAGGGTGTTATTGCTTTCATATGTCAATGTAACTATTAGTGATGAATTGAACCAGATGCAGAACCATGAAATGAGGTCCACTGTAAAGGTACTAAGAATTTCAGAATCTTTAAAAATACTTAATTTGTAAAATAACTAGCAGACATTTGATCAAAGTGATACAGCAACAGCTAGCTGCTACAGACTGTGTTTTGAATGTTTTACATTTGCAGACCCCTGATTATATAAAATTGATATTCTGCACACAGTTTCTGAATGCAATTGCTATTGTGTAATCATCTTAGTTACAGCAGAAATAAGTAGGCTCATTTTTAACACAAAATCCACTCACTTTTTCTCTTTTAGAGAAACCAGTTTCTCCGAAATCCGCAACCCTTAAAAGCCCACCTAAAGGCTTTGACGCATCTGCCATTAGCAAAACGTATTACAATGTGGTAAGTACATTGTTTAATAATATATGCTGTGTGGCTGATAAGCCCATTGACTTCTGGTTAATAGCACGCATTTCCAGTTGACTAATTTGTATTTTAATTAAAATGTGTAAATAATGAAGCCTATGTGGTCCATTATTTATTTAATTTTTCTGGCACAAATGTTATGTGTTCTGTAGCAAGGGATTGTGGAGCAGCTCTATAGAGTACCGGGTGGGTGCAGCAGATGTTGAAGATCATGTACAGTATTGCTCCTACTGCTGGTGGATAAATCTGTTTACTGGATTATTTAGAAATGATACCAAATCTGTTTTACAGCTCACTGAAATACACAACCTGGCTATCCTGTCATGAGGACAAAAAAATGTAAAAACAAAGGAAAAAATAAAACACACTAACACTGCAAACTCCATTTTGAAAGCAGCAGTTGTATGAATTTGAGATTGCACACTAAAGTGTCTGTAAAGATCTCCAATAATAACTAGAAAACTTGTTTTGGGAAAAAGAAAAAAAAAACATGTCTGCTCTTTGAATGCAGTTCTTTGTTTTCTGTGACCCGCTGATCAATATCCCTATAGTTACAGCAGTCACTCCAGATCTTCATTTATAGAGTGCGAGCTGGGTCACTTCTTGCTCCAGTTATCCATTGCTTGCTGTTGTATTTGTAATATTGACAATGAATTGCTTATATATACAACCACCTTTTGTGACTGTTTTCTCCAAAATTGATGACATTAGCAGGTGCTCACTCCTACTATAGTTCTGCACTTGAGACCTCCCGCCATCCATTCTAGCTTCAGGGCAGCATTCGGAAGAGGAAACCTCCTGATGAATATCTATCATCTTGAACTTGCTTGATTCTGGCCAGCTTTCTGATGAAGATTATTAAAAAAAATGAAAATGTTGCTGGCTGTGCATTATCCTTTATTCTGCAGTGTGCACGGTTACAAGGGTATAGCTCTATGTAGGTCATTTTCTGTCCGTTTTGTGGGTGACAGTTATGCCTCAGGCAGTCGGCTGGCTGTGTTTGTGTGACTGTGTATTGTCAAAAACAGTTGAGACTTTCCACGCCTTCTAAGTTCAGTGAGCTTCACATTACTGTTGAGCAGGGATGGTATCAGCCATTCATTAGTTACACGATGGGGCATAAGCACTGTTCAGTAGAAAGGGCCGTGTACATGCACTTGTTAAAGAGCCTTGCTTCACTGTGTGCTGGGAGGAAGGATATTGTTCAACATTACTGACACCTCATGGGACCCTGCAGCAGTCGGGATGTAGAGAGGAGACTGAGGAGAAGAAGGGTGATTACTGAAGTGTCCATGCGGAATGCTGCTGTTAATCCTGGTTAAGGAGGTTTGGGCTAGAAGCTGACTAGAAATTAAAGCTGGTGACAATACAGTAACTGCATGTGTGTTAGAAGGTCATCCCTCTAGCTAGCATTTAGTGTTTAATGGGGAAAAAAAGCACTGGGTATTTTATTCACTTGGTTTCTTGTTAAAATGTAACATTTCAGAGATTTCCTTTTTTTTTGTATATACAGAAAGTGAACTAACCAAAAAAGCTTTTTTATTAATTTTAAAAGCAATCTTTGCTTTAGTGACTAATGAAAATGACCTAGCAATTCCAGCAACTGACAGTCAACCCTTCTCTTGCGTACTAACATGAGAAACAGGAATATTTCCGCCTGAGGCGGTTGAATTGTTTGGAATGCGAGTCGGATGAACCCTGAAAGTTACTGGCTGCAAATGTTCCTGTCTGTGCTACTGTAGCTCGATCAGGGACAAAGACATTTGTTGGTCTTGGCCCCTTCTGTTTCCGGTAGTAAATGTCATTAATATGACCTCGTTTAACACATTTAGTTTTTTACCTTAATGGAGCTGTATTGGATATGGGCCAGTATGTCCTTAAAGCTGAACTGTTGGCTACTGTATTACAGTGTGAAGGAAAGGCAATGTAACATTTGCTTTTTGCATTGTCATTATTTTTTAAAATAAAACCTGGTAGTTCTGAAGCTCATATCACATGCCTTAGGCATTTCATTATATTATCTTTCCTACCCCTCAGTGCACTCTAAATAACTATCTGACACTGTCTATCCATCTGTCTTTCTTGCCGCCTGCTTTGTTTATACAATGATGGGATGATTTGTGGCTGAGTTGTTTCAGATTTCTTTTAAAGAAAACATTGAGAATATTAGAATAGAGAGGATGGTTTTTACTCTTAGGGTCTAATTTCAGCTCCCCAACAGAGGAGGAACAGAATAAAATGGTCTGAACATTTTTTATTTATTTTTTTCTTGAAATGAATAGGACCATTCAAGAAGTAACGTGCAGAGGCACGGAAGGGGAAAGAAACCCTGAATTCAGTGTCCATGTGAATGGCTCAGTGTCTGATTTTCACCAGCTCCTTTCTCCAGGGGAATCAGTGGAAACGGAGCGATGAACTGCGCTATAGGAAGTGTTTGTACTTGGCTGTTTAGGAATGACTGAATTTTATTATTGAAGATGTTTCTGTGGATCACAAAGGGTGCTGCAGACAGGGGTAGAAACTTAACATCGCTCCCACAAAGAGGGTACAGTACTTGGTTGGCTTTGAAACAGACATTGAGTTCTGTTCTGTTCAGTTGATCTAAACAGAGATGGATCTAGATACACTCTAGATTAAAACTGTGCCTTAGTGTTCCAAGGTTCAGAAAATCAAAATCAACCCATGCGTTGGGTGTCTGTATTTTTACTGTTAAAAGATGATTTTAGATCATTTGAAAAGACTTGGGTATCTCCCCCCGTCCCCCGTAATAAACATGCAGTTAATTTCTAGTCATGTGACTTTTGAAACCTATATGTAGCATTCCACGGATTTTATTTTTCTTGTTGTATTGTTTTCTATGGTTTTAATTATATAATATGATGTAGATTATTTACCAACCTATGAATCAATTCTTACTGTCTTTTTTTCTGATTCTTCTACAAAGATGTTTGCAGAGATGGATTCAGTTATCATTAAAGATATATAGAGCGGGGCTTCCGAGTGGCGCATCCGGTAAAGGCACTCTGCGTGGAGTGCAGGATGGGCCCTATAGCCTGGATGTCGCCGGTTTGAGTCCAGGCTATTCCATTGCCGACCGTGGACAGGAGTTCCCAGTTCAACTGACGGCACACGCTTCGGAGGACAGCGTGTGTTCGTCTTTGCCGCTCCCGAGTCAGTGCAGGGGTGGTAGCGGTGAGCCGAGCTTAAATAATAATTGGATATTCTAAATTGGGAGAAAATAATAAAAAAAGAAAATTGGCGACTACTAAATTAAATATATATATATATATATATATATATATGTTTTGTTTTGTTTTGTTTTCAGGTGTTACAGAATATTTTAGAAACCGAGAGTGAATATGCCAAGGAACTTCAGAATCTTCTATCAAATTACCTGCGTTCATTGCAAGCCACAGATAAGTAAGCAAGGCCTTCAGTTTTGGTTACTTCTAATGTTATTTGGGGTATTTTTTGTAGATGTTAGTTTTTATAAAGATTTATTTAATGTTCAATAAAGTCTTTTCTATATAGGCACCGATATTGTACAAACATTCACTGTGAACTAAACAGAATCTTACATCCCCCAATACTTTGGGGGGACCCAAGGTGAATGGTAAAGAAAAATATTAAACATTCTACACTTCAGTTGTGCTCTACCAGTATTTATCTAAACACAGTTTCATTTATTGCTGATATCTTCACTTTTTGCACTTTGTTTGGTAAATGTAGGATAAGTTCTTCTGATATCTCTCATATACTGGGAAACCTGGAAGAAATCAGCACTTTTCAGCAGATGCTTGTCCAGTCCTTAGAGGAATGCACAAAGTAAGTACTCTGGGAATGATTTCCCTAATAACTTCATTACCATGGGCATGTTTGTTTGCAGAACTGGAAAATGTTTGCTGTTTAAAATATCTGCAGTGAAGCATGTAAACTACATTCTGATCCTGTACACTGAATATCGGTCGTCTTTTTCTGTGTTCCCTGCACATACAAAGAGAAGGTTGATGTTCCTGTTTTCCAGGCTACAGATCACGTTGATGCCTTAGCTGACACAACTGGGGTTTGCAATCTTGTAATTATGGGCTGTGAGTGATATAATAATGGAAAACAACATTGAAATCTGTGTTTTTTTCCTGTAGAGGTTTGTAAGATAAAACCAAACACAACAAACAATGACAGGTATTGAACTATACTACAACTCCTACCAACTAATGTCCTTGTGTATGGGGTTAACTGCAGAAAAAAGAACAGACATAACTATATAATCTTAACGCTCTGTTCAAAATGTGTTGATCAGTTGTGTTTTCTTGCATCTTGAATTATTTGTATGGAAATTTGTGCTCGCTGGTCCATCATGGGTAAAGTATTATCGGAATACAAATTTCAGCTAAATAATGAAGCTAAAGAAATTGGCAAAATTAAGTTTCAACTGGTAGCCATGAAATTAAATAGAATTGCATTTATTTGCTTGCTTCTTTCATATATTTTCATATCTGCATTCTAACTTTTTCAAAACCCCTTACTCATAAAATAAATTGTATCTGTTTTAATTATAGAGCTGCTTTACTGAGAGTTATTCATCTTGACAAGTGCAGTGCCATCTTGTGGTAGACTCTAAATATGTCAAGATCTTTTCACAGATTATTACAGTTGCTATTAAAATATTTTTAGGCCTTTTTTTTGTTGGACATTACATTTCAGAACTGATTAAAAAATAAAGTAATTCTATGAATTTATCTAAAAGCAACTATAGTATAAACTAAACTATTAACATTAATTTAGCATTAACAAACTAGGGTAGCTTGCATTTTCCTGGGAGTCATATTCCACAGATATTCTCTTCCTTGCCATCACATGTTGTTATTGTATACTCTGATTTATCATATTCTTTATATACATATGTCGATTTATGCTGATGGTATTTGCAAAAATTACATGTTGGTTTGGAGTCCTTAATAGTATTCATTCACATTTTACCATATTTACTAATATGTATTTATCTGATGTTTTAAAATGGGTTTCGTTTGTATGCTTACAGCTTATGGTTTTTGTACTAGTTAAAGGTAAGTACATCTGTGGCCATAGCAAGTGCTCCCAGTACATGCCCAGTATACAAGTTCAGTAGCTGTTACTGAATGTTGTGGTGTGCAGGAATCGGTTATGTCGTATCTTGTTGTTTATTCATATGAACTTGCCTTCTATACATTTTCCTTGAAAATGTAGCAAGCAAGTATAACAATATTGACACAGTGATGTTACCCTTCTAGAAACATTTTTAAAAGATGGCCTAAATGTGAATCAGATTGTGTCAGGGTACCATGCCTTGAACATTAGACCTAACAATGTGGACATTTAGTTTTGTAGATTATGTTGGTTTTAGTACTTTGCTTAATTGACAGTACTTGCTTTGCAGAGATTGCACACACAATCCAAGTCTGTGTTGTTAATTTTTTTCATCTTTGCATGTCCAGGGTGCCTGATGCTCAGCAGAGGGTCGGGGGATTCTTCCTGAACCTGATGCCCCAGATAAAAAACCTTTATATTGCCTATTGTGCTAATCACCCTTCAGCAGTAAATGTCCTTACAGAACACAGGTATGTCACTCGGCGCTTATGGCTCACATGTTGTTAATTGTAAAAGGCATCTCATACGGAATTACAATGGACACCTATACACTGACTGGATGCACAACTTGCACACACCAGTGAATCTGGAAATCACAATGGTGTCACGAGACACTGCTGAGTGGCATTTCTTTGCTTCTAGTCGTGTTATAAGCACATAAAATGGTATAGGAGGGATAATTAAGCTTTGTGGTCATGTTGTGTTTCAAGAAACTGGCTCTAGTATTGTGTTGTCTGCTCTCTTTTGAAACGGTAGGATTAATCTGTTGCACCAGTGTAGAACGTGATGAACCATGTTCCACCACCATGTGTATGAAAACCAGGCAAAACGTATACACTTACTGATATGTAACAAACTTGGGCTGTGTAATCACCAAATCCGTTCTGGCAATAGGTTGGAACACCATTGTGATTTTAGGATATCTTGCGGAGAGAAGCAAGACAAATTTTGTGGTTTGCGATGCAAGTTCCGGTCTCATCGTTCACTGTATAATTTTACTGTAAGGGTACAGGATGCTTTTAAGCCCGAACAGACGGGCGCGGCAGTGATATATATATTTTTTAACATTATACAATCAAATAAACTACAAAATGATATTGCAAGTCTACAAGGAACTACAATAGTAGTACAGTATTTTCATGTTCGAAATGTCAAATTTTTCAATTTTTGGAAAACTACCAATTGACATGTAATTCAATATGTTAACATAACATTGTTTAGCAGGTTTCATTTGACTATGAAGCAAAAATAGTTAATTCTATGAGGCGTGATGCAAAACATTTGGCCATAGCTGTAACGCCCCCATATAATCTACTAAATAAAAACACTGTCTTGTTTATCAAAGTTGTTTTTCTGTCATGCATATGCAGGTGTATGAAATGAGCGATCAGTTTAGCAAAGAAACGTTGTTGACAGCAAGTAGCCTTCTACTGAAGTGTTAGAAAATATATCCTTGTACAGCCAGTTATTTAGTACAAATAGTAATGAACTACAGAAATTAATAAAAAAAGGCAAAAAGCGGTAACAGTATCAAATTGGCTACAGGAAGGATGCTTCTCGGGGGCGATTGTATAAAATACTGACCTTTGTATGAAACATGGGAGGGTCAAACACTTCAGGTGCTTGGAGACACCTCTGTAGACGACAATGATTTTTCCTGTCAAGCATGTGTTGTCACCACTTGGCTGTGATTGGTTAATACACCGACAGTACTGTGCGGCAGCCAGAAAAAATCGCTCTGGATTCGATTTGAACGGTACCACTCAGTGTCACCGCAGGGCCAGTGGTATCGTCCCGCGCTGATCTGTCCAACACCATATGAAAGCAATGGTAGCAATAGAGGCAGCAAAATGCCGCGCCAGTCTGTTCCGGGCTTTAGACAGTTACCTTTTTATGTAGAATCATCCAACCCCATGTCCTTATTGTGTGTGCCAGCTGCATGTGCAGCACACATACTGTTTATAGGTTTTCTTGTTTGGATGTTTGCTCTGTGACAGCTTGTGAGGCTTATAAATTCTAAACGGTCTGTTGGATTGATATAAAACTTGGTATGAGAGGGGCTCCCGAGTGGCGCATCCAGTAAAGGCGCTCCACGTGGAGTGCAGGATGCGCTCTATAGTCTGGACGTCGCATGTTCGAGTCCAGGCTATTCCTTTGCCGACCAAGGATCGCAACATTGTTTCACATTAAGTGTGACATTTTATTCATTCATCTAACCCAGCTTTAAAATGAAAAAAAAAAAGATAATTGCTAAACAAGTTGAACAGGTATTTTCATAACATGCGTGAAATGGATGTTACATCAGTTTTTTTTTCTGAAGTAGAAAAGTAATTACACACTGCTAATGGTTCCTCCTGTAGAGAGATTTAACAAAATTAACTTAAGGTATAGTTCCTAAGGTGCCAACACAAGGATGATGAAAACATACACAGTACCACACATTGCTAAACTATGTGTACCCAAATTGGCCGAGCGCCGCCCGGGGGGAGGGAGGGTTAGGTCGGCCAGGGTGTCCTCGGCTCACCGTGCACCAGCGACCCCTGTAGTCTGGCCGGGCGCCTGCGGGCTTGCCTGTAAGCTGCCCGGGAGCTGCGTTGTCCTCCGACGCTGAAGCTCTTGGGTGGCTGCATGGTGAGTCCGCAGTGTGAACAAAAAACGGTCGGCTGACGGCACATGCTTCGGAGGACAGCGTGTGTTCGTCTTCACCCTCCCGAGTCGGGTGGTAGCGGTGAGCTGAGCACAATAAAATAATTGGCCATTTCCACATTGGGGAGAAAATATTAAAAAATAATTGGCAACAACTAAATTTAAAAAAAAAAAAAAAAAAAAAAAAAAAAAAAAACTTGGTATGAGGCTTCATAATGGTGGAGGAACAAAGGGAAGATTGTTAAAGAAAACCCCACTGTCTGACTATTAATAGAGCTATGTGCATAGACATTTGCGAACACACACTGGTGTGATTTCCAGTGTAATGCAAACACCCTTATAGTTAATTTGTGCACCTTTGGTCCTGGTGCGTAAGACCATTCACAAGCTGTTAGCATTTCAATCTTTTTCAGTGGATGTTAAGTTCAGTAAACACTCCAGATCCCTGAACATAATGCAGGTTGGGAACTGTAATATGGGTGTGATGGACTAATGGACAAGCCCTGGTAGTTCCATCACATAGGAGATGGTGACCCATTGATAAAATAGGCTAGGCTAGTTCAGGGTTCTCCCCAGGAATTCTGTACAGCCGGGTGGCAGAACATTATAGCCGGGAACACTTAACGGAAAAATAAACTTGCCTTACCTTAAATATATAATACAACAAATAATTTGAATAATGTGTTGTCTTTTGTTGACTATATCTGGTTGCTCTTTTTTATGCCCTACATTTTCTTTTTAATTTATGTTTTTTGTTATGGTTAATTAACATGCTTATTTAGGCACGCTACGATTAGACTGGGGAAAGATAACGTAGGTTTATTGGCGTTCCTTTTTAGCTTAATTTATTGAGCTTATTGCTTCATTTAATTGCTTTCTTTATGTTAAGTTTTCAGGGCATTTTGTTAATGCACATCTATTTTTATTTTTTGCTGTTTTGAATGCAACTGTTCATTTTAACCTTATATATAACAGTTATGATGGTGACGTTTGGTCACCATCATAACTGTTGCATGAAACCGGAGTGTAATAATCCAGTACCCCTGCACTTAAGCATTTGTATGTCAGCTGACAATGTTCAGTTGATATCCCATCAGGACTTTCTTCTTAAAGGCGTACAGCCTCTATATATGAACCCCCAATATCTCTCACAAGCACCTGGGTACATATTGTTACAATATCACAACAAAAGGAATACGCTTTTTTTTTTTTGGTGCATATGTACAGCTATTATGTACAATATATCACCTTACAGTACAATAATACGACAAAAAATGGACAATGATAATACCCGAAAATAATCTTTAATATTTTTTTTTAATAAAGTAGCCAGCGCAAATATAGTATTAGGCTGTGGATTGCGTTGATCGCCGGCTTATTTTGACCTCCTGCATTCAGTGTCACTATTTTGCTTTGAAAATAATTGGTTATTTTTTTAGCAGTCATTTTTAACGTTTTTGCCTCTAGAAGTTCTTAACACAGAAAACCCGCCCCTTCAACTGTGTGCTTGGTTAAATGTTGTGTCAAGACGTAACACAGCTGTCATGTGGTTCCAAGATTTTTTTTTTTCACGCAGCAACGGTCAGCTAGAAGCGAAATCAATCCTTATTGTTAAAGGCACAGTAGCATCTGCAAGACGGGCGGATCACCTTTTTCAGCCAGGCAGCAACAGCCTCTTTTGCTGGGCGTGACGCCCAGCAAAGGCCTGGGGAGAACCCTGTAGTGAGTTTGTTGGTTAAATTTTAGTAGGTTTTATGCAGTTTGAAATCTTAATACCAGGAATCTATTTGCTATTAACATGAATCTTTTCTTGTTAGTTAACTGATGACCCCTGTTAAGAAAGATGAGGGGAATAAGTCACCTTAAATTTCTCTGTCAACTCAAATTCAATATAAGTGTCGTTTTGGTCAGGTGGGATTTGTCATAAGAATTTTAGAGTAGTTCATAAAGTACTATATCTATATATGGGTAATCGGGATATGCAAATTTCAGCATTACAAGAGCCAATCAAATCGCGTGAAAGTCACCAAAAGCAGGGCGAAACATGTATGCAGTTACTGTACTCTGACTTGAATGTAGAAGCCTTTTGGTGACTTTCGTGCGATTTGATTGGCTCATGTAATGCTGAAATTTACATGTACTGAGTACCCATAATTCTGTAGTTACTGATTTCTCCCACCTTGTATTTAGATATACATATACACTCACTGTATTGCAGACAGAAATCAGCATTTTAAATAGGTCAACTCGCCTAATAGCTTAGTAGTATGTTTTTTACAGCACACACTAAGATAGTGCGAGGCAGCTTGCTCGTTATTAATACCTATACCTTCAGCCGATTCTTTCAAATTAGGGATTTCTGATGCCGGGCCATTGAATGAAGGATCTCTTATCTCTTCTACTGATTTTGTATTGTATTTGTTTAATACGTGCCCTATCATCTTCTAAAAGAAGTAAGAACAAGCTTTCTGATCTAGTACTCTATATCTGTGAGCTGTCACTTGAACCGATTTAGCAAGATTAGCTTTCCCTGTGCTGGACACCATCTCATTCGCATTCAGTAGTAGACAGGTGTTTTTTTTTTTTATAACCCATGGATGCTCATGGAAGAGTTAAATCCAGTAATCCCATAGCCCTGCCTCCCTCCAACAGACTAACAGAGCCAGCAGTGCATTGTGATGTCATAGTGGAGACAACAGTATAAGACTTAGGCGCTCAAAGCCAAGAAATTACCCACAAGAAGATCTTCAGAAAGTGAGAGGTCCTGAAACTGTGCAGCCCTGTTAGAATGTGTTGTCTCTGCAGAAGCATAAGGCCTCTCAGTTCTGAGAGTTCATGCTCTATATACTACAAACAGAGCCCCAGGCAGGACATGTACAGTAAGTCATTTCAAATTAGTTCTAGTTTGCATGTGAGGAGTCTGAAAGGTCAGCCAGCTGTTGTCATCCTGGTTTGGTATGTGATAGACTGTTACATAGGTAGAACGCTTTTTTCTCAGAATATTGTCATGGCCACATTAAGTGATAAAAGATGATGTGAAAGTAAGTGTTATTACATGCTATATGCTATATAGAAACATAGCTTTTTAGTAATTTTCAAACTTAAAATGCAGTTGAGCGATTGCTATAATAAAAACAACCTTCTATTCATTACAAAAGTGTTTGTCTGCCTTCGGTAGTTTAATTGTCAGTTACAAGGTAGCTAAATGATGGTTCTGTTCTCAGTAAATTCCCTCTACAGCAGTAATTGACTGCACATTATCGTTTGAGTAAGTACAGTGGAAATGCTGTATTTATGGAGAGCCATGTTCTTAAGTGGTGTCAGCTGCAGCCTGGTATTAATGTTATTTTTTTGTCTGCTTTGTTTGTCATTGAGGTGCACCGGTTTCAAAAGTAGTCTACCTCACAAAAGGATAATTGAGCCCCTCTTTTTGTACTTTTGTACATAAGGAGTTTAGTGCCAGCTCACGGCTTAGAAAGGATAGGCCTTTTTTTTAAAACCCCTTTCTAGGGCCAAATATTAAGTAAAATATAGATTGTTGCTAGGCCACTATCCAACCATACTTCCTGTAGCTGGAGGTGCTTTACCTTCCTCTTAGGGTTTGAAGTGGTTTTGAGGGTCTCTCTGTGAGTTTAGGTCCGAGGGTTAATTGCCTGTAAACATTTTTAACATCCTTCGTTTACCAAAGACTTAATGAGAGGAGTCGTAAAAAATAAAAAAGCTACAATTGCAGTGTGTACAGCAACCACCTCCCACTTGGTGCATGTCAAACAGTTTGCTGCACCCCCAGTGTCAATAAGCAGGAAGACCATTGGTTTTGAAAACTCTTCCAGAACCAACAGGGCTTAGAATTGTATGGTTCAGTGACAAGCTGTTCGCCCTCCATCATCCTTAAAGGCCATCTTATAATTCGACAGGACTGAGAATGTGGTAGCACCTTCAATCAATGGCTGAGGCTAGGTGTTTGTTAAACCACATCTTTTTGAGACTGTTCAGCAATATCAGGATCTTTCTTTAGATTAAATTATTATTTTTTAAATATTTTGAACAGTTCTTTCTTTGAAACCTGGTTAACCAAAACATGCAGTACATTGAGTCATTGATTAAAAACTCAATGTTTGTCTAAGATTTGAACATTTTATTTTTAGTACTTTTGGTTGAGTGTTTAAAGAGGATAGTACAGGATTTTAATTACCATTTTAATTGACAATGGAATTTGGGTATTACGTGTCTGCTGCATCTTAACAGGGATTTGCATCCACGGGATGCTTAACTGCATTGAGAAAGTGAAAAACTAGAAAATAGCTGCTATGATAATTTTGAACTAACAGTGATTTTCTTCTGGCTCGAGCAAGATTCTAAATCATCCAGTGAGAGGACAGTTGATTAGTTTTAAATTCAAATTTGACATGCCAAGGTCACTTCTGATACAGTTGCCTACATACATGTGACTACTGACTTCTTATGTGTGTGACTACTGACAACCAGAACTCATGATGTGCTGAAAATCCCAAAATAAAGCACAAGCTCACATATTAGACAGCGCGAGGAAGCTTTCAGATATTATCGGTTCCTCTATTTCTTTTGTACTGTTTTTTTTTTAAATGAGAGTTTTTGGCTGGAAGTACAAATCCTGGAGCCAGTTTCTTAAAACAGAAACACTGTGTCATGTTCTGTTTCACACAGAACTGAGAAAGAAATGATCCACACTTGTGTAGTTGCAGATGTCAAGCTGTCACAAAACATGTCATTCCTTTTGTGACTGTCCTGCTGCATGAATGAGAGCAGGGTTTGAGTGAGCCTTTTCTCATGTTGAGGGGTAGAAGTCAGGGATCTTCAAAATTGGTTTTCCCATTTGAGAGCCTATGTAAATTCTCCCTCATTTTATACTGAGCCTTTTATTTGTAAAGAGGATTTCCCTTGCCCCACACGATCTTTACAAAACTGGGACCAGTTTGTGATTCCCAGTATTGGTAGCTCATCCTACTAGGCAGTTGGAAGCCTAAACAAAGATATTGCATCGTTTCCATTATATCTATTTCAGCATTAAGCTGGTGGAGTGCAACGACTATGTGTGCCATGTAATTGTAATAATAGTAGTATAGTTAGCATGTTGCGTTATCCTCCTGTATGTTCTCATAGAACAATCATTCTGTTTTGATTCAATCAGTGAAGAGCTTGGTGAGTTCATGGAAATGAAAGGAGCCAGCAGTCCAGGGATCCTCATGCTAACCACAGGCCTCAGCAAACCCTTCATGAGACTGGACAAGTACCCAACCCTGCTTAAAGAGCTTGAACGACACATGGAGGTACCGGTCTTTATTACACCCTTTAACAACGTCATACTTGGAGTGAGATCATTGGTAAAAGTATCAAAACCTAGTCATTTATTTATTTTCAATGACTTTATGTTTTCAGTGAATTTTGCCAATGTAATATTTTTTGTGTTTATTACTATCTAGCCATATTTTCAGGAAGCTTTACCCAGACACAAGAGTACTTATGCAGTCACTGTACTGCCATTTTCAGACGCCAGCCTGAAAAAACAACAATTAAAAAAATCTAAAAATATTTAAGGAAAGTTAAGCATAGTAATTTTTTTTTTTTTTGGGAGCCTCACACCATAAATAATCTGCCGTGGTTCATAAAACCAGTTTACTTTTTCTTAATTGTTCTTAAATATTTAACAGACTTCAGCTATTACGGGGAATACGTGTATTCCATTATAAAATATGCTGATTCATGCACAATGTATTGGTATCCTTTTAATGGATGTCAGAGGCACCTGTTTCGTCAAGGCAAGACTGGAGCCCCTGCCTATCAGTTAGTGAGAACTGGCAGTACTGAATTGTATTTAAGGCTGCTGACTTCCCTGCCCTTACAGTGTGATCCTTTACAGTTGACAAGACAAACTGCTGTCAACATCCATGAGAAAGATGACCCGAGCCAGAGAACTTGAGAGCTAGAAAGGCTAGTGTGCCTTTTGTATAATGAGGTTGATGATCTGGTGTTGCATTCTCTAAGATATTGCTGACCTCTCTGCTGGCAAAACCTGAGCCTTTTCCCGTCA
>NC_081196.1:50602647-50607647 GCF_902713425.1 Acipenser ruthenus
GTTTTGTGTTTTTTTTTTTTATTTTAACCTCTATCCTTCCTACGCTTGTTTTCTTCCTCTCGGCTTAACCTTCTGCCAAAAACATGAACATAATTGACTATCAACTGATTCCACTCAGCTGCTAGTTACCATGGTAATGAAACGAGTAGAATAATACAATACTCTTCAAGTGCACACATTATGCATGGAATGTATGGGTTGTAGGTAGATGCAGAAGTACAGAATACTTATTTGCAGTAGAGAATTTAGCACATATCTAAAGCTGAAGATTTTTGGCAACAGCATGTATCCTATTTAAAAAGAAAAAAGTGAAATGTAATATATTGTTGAATTGTAAGTGTACAGCATCATTATTCTGTGATTTATTATTGAACCATGGATTTGTATACTAATTATTTTGGGTGTGCTTTATTTCTTTTCAGTTACATGCCCCAAAGATTAGAGTAGTGGGCTGTTGTGCTCAGTAATACTGGTGGATAGTACTGTAAGTTTCAAGCTGAAAGTATTTATCAATTGAAAGTTTTGTACATCCATAATTTTAATTGTAAGTGCACAGATCTTTCCCTGTTCTGAGGATGGATCTTATCCAAGAAAAAACTGAGCCCAATAAAGCACAGTTTTAAAATGTGATCATCTTCTTTTTTTTTTTTTCTTCTTTTAAAGGATCTTAGTAAAAGTCCTAAAACTATGAAGAAACTGCTTCCTAAACGCAAACCTGAACGGAAACCATCCGATGAAGAGTTTGCAGTGAGAAAAAGTGAGTTGCATTACTGTTCAGCTACTACGTCTTGCTCAACCTCCGACCTTGCTGAATAAATGCATTTGGATCTGGGTTTTCAGTTCAAAGACGAGGGCCCTAGATTGATGTTGGGAAGTCCCAGGCATTCGGGTTTTTTTAAAACATTTTTTGGCATTAGCGACTGTTTGGCTTGGTGCTAACAGGTGCACCAGAGCTTTCCTCCAAGCTCTGTGAACCCTGACCTGGCCCAATTGCCAATTGACCTGGATTGCATGGTGGCTGTGCGATGCCATTTACAATCAACAGACTGGTTTAGCAGGGAGCAAACCCAGCCAGCCATAACATTTTAGAATGCAGGAATTTAATTTAAAGATTTATGTTCCTAAAATTTGTCCTGACATAGTAGGTTTGGAATTTTATTCTTGTGTTTTGCTCAACACTTGATCAAAAAGTGCCCCATATTTAATCCTGCAAGTAATAGGAGCTTAGTTTAGAGCTGTTTATTTTCTCTTCAGGTACAGCTGCCCTTGAAGAAGATGCTCAGATTCTTAAAGTAATAGAAGCTTACTGTACTAGTGCCAAAACACGTCAGACGCTAAATTCAAGTAAGTCCTTAAAACCGTCTCTTTCCACAGAGTATTTAAAATCACCCTCATGACGTTACTTGCAGTGAACAAAGAGACACGTGTGTTGTTGCCAAGGAAACTTTACAGTTCTTCCCAACACACATTTCTCATTTGTTCGTAATAATGTCTGTTTCTATGAAACAAATATAAACATGAGATATACCAGGCCTTGGATTTCAAGATTATTTAATACAAAAATGATTTGTATAAAACACACTCTGATTTAATAAAATAAAATATATGTATTAGTTTAATACAATTTGAACAAACAGCATGCTCAAAGGTGTTTTAATTAGTTTGGTTCCAGCAAACTTAATTTTATTTCAGAGGGTCAGTCATGCAAGCTGTCCAGTAAGAACTGACTTTTCTCATTTTAAACCACTTTATAGTTCTGTTAAAACGTTTACTACATTGACTGCCCAAGATGAATCCCTTACAGGGTCAAAAAGGGATGAGAAATATCAGCAGAGGCAGGTACTATGCTTTGTGAAATAGTTTTACTTAAAATCCTAGCAGTGATATTGATTTTGTTTCTATATATTCCTAACAAGAAGGAAATTGACAGGGATGTAAGTGAACATTTTTGTGTTTTTACCTTTGATTCTCAGCAGCGTTCCTCAACAACAGAAATTGTATTTTTAAATTAACAAATGCATTTTTGTTCACATTGCAAACTATATATATACACACAGTGCCTTGCAAAAGTATTCAGACCCCTGACCAATTCTCTCATATTACTGAATTACAAATGGTACATTGAAATTTCATTCTGTTTGATATTTTATTTTAAAACACTGAAACTCAAAATCAATTATTGTAAGATGACATTGGTTTTATGTTGGGAAATATTTTTAAGAAAAATAAAAAAACTGAAATATCTTGCTTGCATAAGTATTCAACCCCTGTGCTGTGGAAGCTCCCAGTTTACAGCGATGAAAGAAACTGCCCTAACGAGGACACAATTACCTTACCATTGGCCTCCACCTGTGAACCATTAAAGTTGCTGTCACATTTTCTGGATAAAAACCCCACTGTTGAAGGATCATTGGTCAGGCTGTGAATCTGAAGGAAAATGAAGACCAAAGAGCATTCTACAGAAGTTAGAGAGAAAGTAATACAAATGCATAGATTAGGGAAAGGGTACAAAATAATATCCAAGTGTTTGGATATCCCAGTGAGCACAGTTGGATCAATAATCAGGAAGTGGAAGCTGCATCACACCACCCAGGCACTGCCAAGAAAAGGCCGCCCCTCAAAACTCAGCGCTCAAACAAGAAGGAGACTTGTGAGAGAAGCCACAGAGAGGCCAACAATCACTTTGAAGGAGCTACAGAGTTCAGTGGCTGGGAGTGGAGTAATGGTGCACCAGTCAACCATATCAAGAGCTCTGCATAACACTGGCCTGTATGGGAGGGTGGCAAGAAAGAAGCCGTTACTCAAAAAGTACCATCTGAAAGCACGTCTGGAGTTTGCCAGAAAGCATGAGAGTGACCCAGCTGCGATGTGGGAAAAGGTTTTGTGGTCAGATGAGACCAAGATAGAGCTTTTTGGCCAAAACTGAAAGCGCTATGTGTGGCACAAACCTAACACTGCCCATGCCTCAAGACACACCATCCCTACAGTGAAGTATGGTGGTGGCAGCATCATGCTGTGGGGACGCTTCTCATCAGCAGGGCTGGGCATCTTGTTAAAATTGAAGGAAGAATGGATGAAGCAAAATACAGGGAAATACTGCAAGAGAACCTGCTTCAGTCCGCTAAAAAACTGAAGCTTGAGAGGAAATTCACCTTTCAGCAGGACAATGATCCCAAGCACAAGGCCAAAGCAACATTGGAGTGGCTCAAGAACAAAAAGGTGAATGTCCTACAGTGGCCCAGTCAAAGTCCTGATCTCCGTCCCATTGAGAATCTGTGGCACTATTTGAAAATTGCGGTCCACAAGCGTCGTCCAACCAACCTGAACAACCTGGAGCAAATCTGCCAAGAAGAATGGGCCAAAATCACTCCGACACTGTGTGCAAAGCTGGTACATACTTACCCCAAAAGACTTAAAGCTGTTATTGCAGCGAAAGGTGGCTCTACCAAATATTAATGTGTGGGGGTTGAATACTTATGCAAGCAAGATATTTCAGTTTTTTATTTTTCTTAAAAATATTTCCCAACATAAAACCAATGTCACCTTACAATAATTGATTTTGAGTTTCAGTGTTTTAAAATAAAATATCAAACAGAACGAAATTTCAATGTACCATTTGTAATTCAGTAATATGAGAGAATTGGGTCAGGGGTCTGAATACTTTATATTTACATTTACCGTATTCCTTCGAATTTTAAGACACCCTCAAATTTTAAGTCGTAGCCCAACTTTACCACCCTCAATTTGAGGAAAAAATAAAACTTCAAATAAATATGCATTTACAAAGATACAACCTCAATTATGCGTAAACAGTGTAGATTAACCACAGAGCTTGTTTATTGTGCTGCGCACTGTATAATATTTAATATTAAAAATGCAGGGTGTGGGCATAGTTGGCCGTTATCTGTTGGATAACACCGGGGAGACCGCTGAATTTAAAACAAAAACCAAGAACAAACTCAAAAAGTTACCTGTCTGGAGTCTGAACAACTAAAAGAAAGAGGAGCAGCACATTAATGTAAACAAAACGACCTGCATATACAGTGGCTCTCAAAAGTATTCACCCCCCTTGGACTTTTCCACATTTTATTGTTTTACAACATGGAATCAAAATGGATTTAATTAGGAGTTTTTGCCACTGATCAACACAAAAAAAGTCCATAATGTCAAAGTGAAAAATAAAATCTACAAATTGTTCTAAATTAATTACAAATACAAAACAGAAAATAATTGATTGCATAAGTATTCACCCTCTTGAGTCAATATTTGGTAAAGGCACCTTTTGGCAGCAATTACAGCCATGAGTCTATTTGGATAAGTCTCTACCAGCTTTGCACATCTGGACACTGCAATTTTTGCCCATTCTTCTTTGCAAAATTGCTCAAGCTCTGTCAAGTTGGATG
The DNA here is from genome assembly GCF_902713425.1 of Acipenser ruthenus. Classification (NCBI taxonomy): domain Eukaryota; kingdom Metazoa; phylum Chordata; class Actinopteri; order Acipenseriformes; family Acipenseridae; genus Acipenser; species Acipenser ruthenus. Next base: position 50,607,051 of record NC_081196.1, read on the forward strand.
GGGACCTTTGGTGAACAGCAATTTTCAACTCTTTCCATATATTCTCAATTGGATTGATGTCCGGGCTTTGACTGGGCCACTCCAGGACATTGACCTTTTTGTTTTTAAGCCACTCCAGTGTGGCTTTGGCTGTATGTTTGGGGTCATTGTCCTGCTGGAAGATGAATCTTCTCCCAAGTCCCAGGTCTCTTGCAGACTTCAGCAGATTTTCCTCCAGGATTTCTCTGTACTTTGCTGCATCCATTTTAAGAAGAACATAAGAACATAAGAAAGTTTACAAACGAGAGGAGGCCATTCAGCCCATCTTGCTCGTTTGGTTGTTAGTAGCTTATTGATCCCAGAATCTCATCAAGCAGCTTCTTGAAGGATCCCAGGGTGTCAGCTTCAACAACATTACTGGGGAGTTGGTTCCAGACCCTCACAATTCTCTGTGTAAAAAAGTGCCTCCTATTTTCTGTTCTGAATGCCCCTTTATCTAATCTCCATTTGTGACCCCTGGTCCTTGTTTCTTTTTTCAGGTCAAAGTAGTCCCCTGGGTTGACATTGTCTATACCTTTTAGGATTTTGAATGTTTGAATCAGATCGCCGCGTAGTCTT
>NC_081196.1:50612647-50725147 GCF_902713425.1 Acipenser ruthenus
TCCCCAATTTGAAATGGCCAATCATTTTTCCCCTCATCACAGCAATTCCCCCCACAGCTCAAGACAACTGAAGGTTTAGTGGGCATCCTCTCCCATGACCGAGCCAGCTTCCTCTTTTACACCCAGGAACTTGAGTGGATGTCAGCGAGCTACCAGCCTCTGGAGGACAAAGGCCAGCTCTGCAGTTGTCTGCTTTTGAGCTCACTGGGCGTCTGGCCGGCAGGGTTCGCTGTAGCGCAATGAGTAGACCTGCCGGTTTTCCCTCCCTAACCCACGGGGGTGGACGGCACTGCTGTGTTTAATCAGCAGTGCAAGATTTAACACTAATGTTACCTGCCTGTTATAGCAAGTTTAAACAGCCTTTTTTAATTGGTTTAATTGGAGTGTATTTGGAAACAATGACTAATTGCTTATGCATTGGGGTACTTTAGAACTGAATTATCTGAAGTATTGTAAGAGTAGTAGGAACTGCCACTGTTTTACTATATGTGAGAGGTAAAAAAAAAAAAGGTTTGTATCTCCAACCTACTTTTATTTATTAATTTATTAATTTATTTATTTTTAAACTTGCAAATAATGACCTATACTAAATAAGATGGTACTGATGGGTGATATATTCAATTACCTATACTAAATAAGATGGTACTGATGGGTGATATATTTAATTACCTATACTAAATAAGATGGTACTGCTGGGTGATATATTCAATTACCTATACTAAATAAGATGGTACTGATGGGTGATATATTCAATTACCTATACTAAATAAGATGGTACTGATGGGTGATATATTCAATTACCTATACTAAATAAGATGGTACTGATGGGTGATATATTCAATTACCTATACTAAATAAGATGGTACTGCTGGGTGATATATTCAAGATATACTGAAAGCGGTATGCCTTTGAGCAGCTATGAATGCTTATGCAAAATAAATGCACATGGCCAGGATTTATTAAAATTAAAAATACATTTAAAAAAATAACATTTGTGCTTAAATGTGCAGAAAAAAAACTAGGTCAAATTGAAACTAATTTGGAAATGATTAAGTTGTTGGCCATATTTATATAGAATGTTTTGCATAGTGCATCATTTTGCCAAATGTGGTGTGGTGTATTGCAGTTGAACAAAATAGTCTTAATATTGTGACATTTTCTCTGTGAATTAATTATATCAAATGGCTAAAGAGACAACTTAAATAGGTAAATGCCTTTTTTAAAAATCTTAACTGTATGTATATTTGAATGTTGCATATTTATTGTACAGTATGTGTATTGTCAGTGTTTTGCAGATGGCAATGACGTGTTTTGATTTAAGTCATCTACATTGTAATATACCATTTGAAATAAATTTTGCATTTGTTAGATTTGTTTTTATGATTTCTATGGTTGGTAAAGATGTATAATTCCAGTAATATATCCTAAAGAACACTTTTTAACGCTAAATACAGGGCAGTTATAAACATTGATTTATTTCAGAGTCACTGGTTAAGATTGATAATACATTGCTGTTTAGTTAACTGAATCACAAAGACCATGGGTTGGTTAATTGTTAAATAATTGCATTTCTCAGACACAGGGGATGACAAAATATCGTGCATCTTGTACTAATGATTTTGGAATCATCTGACACATTTTTGTATTCTTTTGAGATTTTGGCTGGAAGGTGCTTAAAGTGTAATTTTGTTACCAAAATCTTGAATATAAACTTTAAAAAAATGGCGTACTCCTTGTACTACCTGTAAGGAAAATAGACGTGCTGTCGTCTGACGCTTCTGGCTGATTGTCTAATCACACTGTCTATAAAAAAATAAGCTCACTTTAACTGACTTTTAGAAGTGGCATGTTCCGTTTTCCTGGCATGGAGTGTGGGGAGAAAGCAGAAAAGGCTGGATCCTGAGTGATTGTATTCATGACTTACAATAGTCACATTTCTTGGGAAGAAATGCACATATACCATAACCTAAAGCTATATATCTATATATGGAAGATCCTAAACTATTCATTTTTAATGGTATAACATGATGATTTCCTTCTACATAAGCGTTCTACATGTAGTAGAATTTTGTGGATGTAAATTGGTTAAAGGTCTACACTAGTTGGTATACTATGATGGGCCCAAACCCAACCTGGTTCAGGTCCAGCCCAGGTCAGTAGTAGTGTTTTTTTTTTATTTAAAAAAAAAAAAAAAAAAAAAAAACACATTTCAATATGTTTCTGTGGATCTTGGCACAGTACCTAGTAGACGAGTCACAACATCATGGAAATCTATCTTGAACCTTTTGTTGGCAGTCGGGGATTGATGTGGTCTGGACAGCTGCTCCCCTTATTGGCGATTGATCCATTCTGGGCAGGGGAGAGTCACAGTGCTGGAGAAGCATGAGAAGTGGCTGGCTGTGCTGGACTTGTTCTGTATTTAGAGAACATTCCGGCAACTTTTGACAGTACTTTCATCCCAAGAGATGGGGGTCCATCCTATCCATACTGAAACTACCTAGCACAATGGACAGAAATTGTTTATACAAAGAAATTATGAAAAATAATATATGATAGCTGTAAACATTGATTATACTGTATGTTCACTGTCCTTTTTTAAAAAAAAAAAAAAAAAAAAAAAAAAAAAAGTTAAATTCGGTAGAGCCCTACTGTAATTTTGCTTTTGGTACTTTCTTGGGAAAACTGTGGAAGGTCAGTGCATGTTAAGAATGAAAATCAAAAATGCTTGTGAACTAGTAAGAGTGCTTAGAGCATAACTGTCTAGAAGCAGAAGCGGAAGGTTACTTGAAACGCCACACTGAAACCGAACTGCTGACTCTTGTTTTAAAACAGGTTATAGGAAAGAATCGGGCCCTCACATGCTGTTTCCAGAAGAGGAGAAGATTATTGTTGAAGAAACCAAAAGCAATGGTCAAACTGTAACAGAAGAGAAGTAAGAGCAGATTTATTTATATCATTATACAGGCTTTACTGGGAGATTTGCAGAAAACTGATATGTATCCAGTTTTTTATTTGAACTTAAATGCTTTGCTTAGTCCATATGATTAATCATTTTAAATTAAGAAAAAAAAACATAAACAAGTAGTTTCCTGCCATGTTCATACTGGAGAAAAGAGCTGCAAAACACCTGGATCTGGTGAAAAACAAAGAATCAAAATGACATCATGGTCTTTTGCGAAGACCTTTTAATTGTGGATGGGTCAGGTTTGGAACACGCTTCACTGTACCTTTTGTACTGTTTGGTGTTTAAAGAAAATTGCAATGCATATCACAAATAGAATAAACCACTTTAGACACTCGGGGTTCTACCATTTATTGTGTATCAATATTAATTGGATCTAAACATTTATTTTTAAAGGAGTCTCGTGGACACAGTTTATGCATTAAAGGATGAAGTACAAGAATTAAAACAGGTAGGTACAGTAGAAAAACACTAAGATGTCCTCATTGCTGCACATTTTATTGATGTACAAGTGAGAATCATTTCAGTGCATTTTACTGTCTACTGCTGTTTTTTACCCTGGAAGGCACTGTAGATTTTTATGGCATGATTAGAGCCTGGTAGGTACAACATCTTGTTCTGGGGTGCCCAATAGTAATAGACTTTTGGGAATGCTGTTCAAAATCAATGTGAGCTTGCAAGTTTGTTTCTATAAATCCCTCCCCTATCAAATTGGTTGATGGATCCTGTCAAAATTGGCACCTGAACTGTATTTAAACACGTGACCATTTCAACAAGAAGCGTGGGTCCTGCACCTAAGCGTTTCATTTAACCTTTTAAACATTTCTGAATTCAAAGTTTTTAAATGTGACAACATGTTCTTGTTTAATGCAGGATAACAAAAAGATCAAAAGGTCACTGGAAGAGGAACAAAGAGCCCGTAAAGAACTGGAGAAACTTGTTAAGAAAGTATTAAAGCGCATGAATGATCCATCCTGGGATGAAACCAATTTATAACTCCTTTACCTGGGTGTGTAATGAACAAAACACACACACACAAAAAAACATTGAGCGTTCAGCAGGACACGGAACAGATTTAAGACGTTCACAATATTGGAATTAAATGAACTTACCCACATATTCAGGGATCAAGCCAGCCATCTGTCTTACGATTGTGATTGACGTGACAATAAGTGAGCCATAGACCAATACCAAGCTCGAAGTTGGTATTTAACAATGCTCTGTAAAACTCGGTGCTGAGGGGCTGTTTGATGCATTATGGAATCCTGTGATCACAACATTGGCCTTACCTGAGCTTGAGCGAAGACATGTCTAAAAGTTTATCAGTCAACTCTTCAGGGTCCTGTTGCAGCTCTGGAGCTGTCAGCCAATCTGTGAGTAATCTGATATCCTGCACACCAGCAGAAATGACATGCGTTGGTCTAAAATGTGGCACTTAACTTGTCTCAGAGAGGACCAAAAACGTAGGGTTCGGAAAGTGAAGATAGAAACCCAATTCTGAAGAACAGGGTTCGGAGGAGGCGATGCTTGGTGGAGAAGCTGCCTTTGCTACACCCAAACTTGAGAGCACTTCATTCTCCACTGGCCAGCACTTGTTGTCCTATGCCTTTAGGAGCACACACTGTAACACAGATTAAAAGAATGACAAAACAGCAGTACAACTCACTGAAGATACTGGACAATTTTCAGGTAAATTGAATACCGATTGTCTTTTGGAACCTTTGTAGATCTTGTTTTGAAATTACCTCATTTTGGTGCATGTGTAATGTTTATTTTGTGTGTGTTGGGGGGGGGGGGGGGGGGGGGTTGTTCTTTTTATATTGTTTAATACAAGGTTCTAAAATCTATTTTTTTTTTTTTTTTTGTAAATAACACTGTTCTTTGTGACGTCAGTAATGTATTTCTAAGGCTCTTCATGTATGGTGTCATCTTTCGTAACGGTCACAGTTTTTTATAAGTAACAGAAAGCTGTTCTCTTGCCAATTGCTGTACGGGAATAAGATTACTGTATGAATTTTAGAAATATCTGGAAAATCATTTTGCTGACAACACTTTTTTTTTTTTCTAAATTATGTATTTAAATTAACTTCCTGTAATTAAGCATTGTAGTAGAAATTCTTAACAAAGAACGTGCTTTGGATTCCATGTGTGATTGTTACCAGAAACCTAATTTGTCTCTTCCTTTACTTGTGACCACTGTATTTATTTTGTATCTCACTAACATGTAACATGTTTCTGTTTAATTAAACTTGTAAATAGTTGCCTTTTTGTTGGATTGCTTTTTTGGTTGATAATCCACCACCGGAACAAGCAATGTGCCAATAAAAAAATAAAATAAAAAAAAAAACATAAAGGAAATCAAACAATCACCCCTCACAGATTTTCCAAAGTTCTTGTGCATTTTAGTTGTCATTCTGTGCCTACAACAAAACAAACAACCAAAAAAAAAACACTTGCAGCCAGAAGCTTTGTTTTGCTGCTCCCTTGCCCAAAATCTTCATATGCAATAAGATAACCTGTACATGAATGGGGTTTTCAAAGGGGGTGCAACATTAAGACACAAATTTAATATTTATGTACTGTACTCCAAATCCAGAGTAAATCCAATGAGATACTAGAATGATGTGTTCTGGTATCTGCACCAATTTACTTTACATTGACATCATTGTAGCATCTGCACTGGGCCGTGCAAAAGGTGTAAGCCATGACCTACTTCGGATAAAGAGATTAACTTGCAATTAAATAAGAACCAGGTTCATACTTAACTGGTAACTGTGGTGTTCACAATTTTATGCAAATCACATAATCAGTTCTGCTCCTAAATTGAGAAAGGCATTTATTTCAAAGGAGATGTGTGGTGGGGGAAATCAAGTGTACCAGTTGTCCTCAGTGAGACGCAACAGGAAAGAAGAAATGCACAAGGATGTATATTGAAGCAGAAGGGAGAGTTAAAAGGAAAGAATAAGATCATGAAACAGAAGGAAGAGTAAAAAGAACAAACTAGTATAACAAGGAAAATAATGAGAGTGAAAAGAAGAGTGAGTTAATTAAAAAAAAGTGAAAAAAGAACGAGATCTCAACAAAGAGAAAGCGAGTTACAAAATAAAGGGACAAGAAAAAAATACTGAAAAGGGAACAACTAAACCACCTACTTTGTAGTAACTGTTTCCTCTTCCCAAATAAGAAAAGCAGGGAGAAACATGATTCTGATTAGTTCTGTCACTGAACATCTACACTTGCTGGCTATATGGTCTTGTCTTGGCTGTAAGACATTAGGAGATTACATTTAAATAACAGACCTGATGTAATGATTGTTGACATACAGTATACTATATGTGCATAAGGAGACAATAACATGAACTGGAAAACACTGGGATGTCATGTTATAAAACTGAGAATAAAAGAAAAGACCAACCGCATTATTGCCATAGCAGTCAATGATACTCGGTGTTAGCCTCGTTCACAGTACACACTTGTGATACTAAGCTCTCATTATGAGGTTACAGCCAGCGGTGCAAAGCTGTTTTCACTCGATTGTGTTCTATCTGGGGAGGGCTTTTGTTCAAAGTGACACACTGACAGAGTCCCTGAAAGCCACACAGCACTCCTCCAGCACTGTACAGCCCTACGGCAGCACTGGGGCACCTGTTCTCCCCCCTGCTTACAAAAGGTGACCAGGTCAAAAGATGGCATTTAACCATTGAATGCAAATCATGTGAATTCTAGCTAACATTATTACCCCCTACCCACTATAAAACAGCACCAGAAATATGTTTTTTTTTATTTTTTTAAGTAGCTATGTGTTCAATTAAAAGAAGGACGGAAGAATAAGAAAAAGCTGACATTTAATTGAACTTCTTGAATCTGCTTTCAAAAGACATAAACATAATCTTACAAATATTAGCTATTGTAACATACATTCAACACAGCAAATTGATATAAATGGAGGGGCAGCGCAATGTAATTCATGTTGATGGGTGGAAGGTGCAGGGCTTTGTGCTGATGACATTGTGACATCAACAGCCTGGGAGGAGATGAGTGAAAGACTGAGTGGATTTTCATTTAATTGGAAAGCCTGCAGAGATCTAAAGCAGTTAAGGTAGAAGATGTGCCTTTTCCCCCCTCCCCACACAACAGCATTGGGTGAAGGTTGTATATAAGGTGGCCTTATTAAAGTGACAAGGCAATTTAATTCCTTTGTGCGCAATGATTCTACTTCATTGATTTACAATGGAAAGGATATAATTTTGCTGGTGTTGGCAAAAAGCTAAAATGTCAGCCTTTTCAAATTGCCATACTTGCCTTGTTCTGGATGAATAATGAATAAGTCACCTTTTGTCTACAGTTAAATATTCCTGCATAAATACAAAGGAACATAACATAAAAGAGTGCCTGATTTATACTTAAAATATAGATCAAAACCTTTGATAAATGGTGGGTAGGAGCCTCATAGAGACCTGGAGTTGAAGAAAGCTGTGACGTTGAAAGGTATATACAATTCAGTAGTTTAAGGGGAGCACAATACACATCTGTAGGAATCCAAATGCACATTACTGTCACTGGGTAAAGTTTGAAATGGAGCAGAGATTAGAACACAACATTTTGACACAGCGAACCAGGACAACTAGTTGAAACAGCTTCCACAAATACAAATACTTAACTGTGCTTTCTAATGACAGTGACTATATATTTAACCAAATTATTATTTTATATTTGCATAGCACTTATTGTATTATGGCACCTCAAAGGGCAAAAGGTTGCTTTCAAGAGTTCAAACCAGTGGCTTGTGTCTAAAAACACCATCCCTTGAAGTTGATATGCTTACCAGAAAACGTTTAATCTACCTTTATGTAATTACCTTTATTTGTACAGAGAAAGGGAAGGAGCAACCAGGTGTCCCCACCTACATGCATGTTTGTTATGTATCCTATTTGCATTTAAATTATGCATGTATAATGCTAGTAAATGTGAACAATGTTTGCAGGTTGTTAACATATATTATTGTAGGTGAGACGGGACGTGTCAGAGGGGACTGGTACAAGTTTGGTAATAGCATGTAACACATAGATTGAGTTATAAATGTGTTTTCATTAACAACAAAATGTAGGAAAAAATGTGCTACGTTAGGATTAGGGTAGGAAAGGTCAAACAAGCTACATTGGTTAGGACAAAGTTAGGACCAAACTACACTGAAAGCAAACTGAGCAACTGTTTCACAAATAAGTTTGGAAAGTGGTCTTAAAAATAAAGTTTTAGTTGAAAATGCATGGATACAGATTTATATGCAAAGAAAGTTTACTTTGTTACAAAAAATAAGGGGGAACACTTGCATGAAACGTGTGAAAGAACTAGGTCTCCATCCATTGTTTCAGGTTGTTAGTCTGACAGTATAAACTTAATGGCCATTTGAGGAGTATCTCCTGAAAAAAAAGGATCTAGGATTGTTGGAATCTAGGATTGCTGGAATCTAAACTGAAAGAATTATTTTTTATCAAGGTACACTTACATTGTACAATACTAGTCAATACATCATATTATGTAACTCCCTTCCAATGATTGCATCTCTTGTGAGTCAGTCTGTGATTCTCATATGATTTCAGAAACCAGGAATTCAAGTACACACAGCATGCAAAAGAAAACGACACCCTGTTGATTCTCCATAGCTTGGGTGCTGTTCCTATATAAATGCACTTTCATAAAGTATGGCTCTTTCACAAGCAAGAATCCGAGAGAGAATGCATTCAAGATAAGACCTGTAAACTAACCGATTAGACTGAAGACCTTAACCTTGAACCTAATGCATGTGCTATATACAGCAGACAGGTTTTGAAATATATGCCAATCATTTGTCATTGTGACACACATTCAATGCCGCTAATTAATATTAATGACAGAATGGGTGGCTCATCAGTCAAACTCTAGCTCAGCTAGCACTCTTTTTGGTATTTTAAGGAGATTTTTTTCCCCTCCAAATATGGTAAATGTAGAAGATTGCATTCTATTGTCTATTTCACAGTTTACCTACAGACAGCTGATAAATACACGCGTAAATCATAATAATGAAAAAAAAAATGGCTTGGGGATTTTTGAATTACAAAACAAAAGATTAATAATAGAACAGAAATGTATTGGTCTATATTTAGTAATTAAGTTTCTGTGCATTTTGCAATATGGCGTTTTTTTTTTTTTTTTTTTTACATCTGCAGATAAGTTGCCCAGCAAGGACTGTTCAAATCAAGACAAGGTTGTTGTGTGTTAATGCAAAAGGCATAATAGGAATCTGTACTGTTCCAGTTTTGGTTTCTGGTAACAAAGATGTGTCTGCTGAAGCTGAAGGTTTGTTGTTGATGGAGGTCTGCGTCTTATTGAGAGCTGTGTAATACCACTTGGAGCTCACTGTGGTATGTAATTCAATATGTTAGCGTAACATTATTCAGCAGGTGTCATTCGACTTTATGAAAGCAAAATGAGTTCATTCTGTAGGGTGATGCAAAACCTTTGGCCATGGCTGTACATTGTGAATGAAGTGCACAACAGGTGAGATTTGTGGAATGATTTCTTCAGCTATTCTATTAACCCTTTATAGTTCTGCATATTTACTTGTTTCCCCAAGTGTTTAATCAATGGTGTGTCCTCGTACCCATCTCTGGCTGGCTCTGGCAACTACTTCCTATTCCACTGCCAAAGATCTGCTCCCCACTGCTGTCAGGAATAACTTTGGTTTCAGGTCCTCCCTCATAATAAAAGCTAGTGAGTGGCACATGTGTATGTTGTTACATTATCGACAAAACCCACAAATCACTGGTACCTGGTCTGAATAATCAGGATCATTTTTGTGTATATTGCAAATTCTACTCTTTTCATTCATGGCCTCTATATAGCATTAACTGAATAGATGACATTTTATTATAATAATTCTTTTTTAATGTGCTGCTGTTTTCCTCACATTTTTGTACACTATAATTTATTTAGTTCTAGTATGGGGATTTGTACACATTCTCTTATTTTTATGCAAATATGATTTTTTGACAGGCAGGGCTTTTTTTTTTTTTTTTTTTTTTAATTATTTTCTTTGCTAGCCTGTTTGTGTTATAATGAAAACAGAGGCAGTGGAGCCTGCTCACTGAATAATGTCAAAGCAGACAAAGTGCTTGCTGAATTGTGTGTTTGAATCCTGTTCTTTAGAATGTTTTTATTTTCTGGAAAGCGTCTGGTTTTTAGTGACATTTTGTCTATGCAGTCATTTCTCGATCAGTCCTGGCAAATTGTGGTGCAGTATACTCATCAAGGTGTCTTTCTTTCCTGAGCCATGAATCAAGCAGTTGTAGCCCCCCCCCCCCCCCAGTTCTATTCAGTGGTTAGTGATCATTTAGATTTGACATGTATTGTTAGACTTTAGCTTGGTTCCTCTCTGTAGCTTGTCATTAATTTCAGCCTCTGCTATTCGAAAGTAGAGTGAAGGATGGATATGGGCTCATTGCCTCTCTATTGCACAAAATAGCGGCGCAATAATTTTTTGTCAATGTTTTACTCTAAAAGCTTTCCACGTCAGCTTTGAAAAGAAAGCAATAAAGCCCATTCAATGGCATGAATAAAAAAATCCTTTGGGGGTTTGGCCACAGGCCTTCTTTTCTTTAGCTGGTAATCAAATTGGAGCTGAAATGAAATGGTTTTCTTATGAAAATAGCCTTTGTTGCAGGGAAGGCTGGTAATTCATAAACAATAACCTGCTCCTTTGTGTGGATAATAATATATTCATGTTCTCTGAGTAGGGTAAAAGCCAGAGCTGAAGCATTATGGTACAGTATATAAAAGACAGCAGGAGCTGCCTGGAACAATCTCTCTCGATCTGCTGCCAGCTTTGCCTAGCTTGCTTGGTGCTGCTTTTACTCCTGCCTCCTCCTTCTCTCCTCTCTCTCTACAAACTTTTGCTTTGTTTTAATGCTCAGCAAGGAGGATGCTGACTGATCCGCGGTCCTTCCCACCTTGTATTTATTGTGGGATACCTTCAAGCTCACCTTGGTTGCCTGGGAAGGATGCTTGCTACCAGCTGCTGGAAAGGGAAGCTTCACTGTTACAGGATATACATCATTCACAGAAATAGCCTCCCCTGGTTGAGTGGCACAGGTCGATGCCCACCGGGGCTGCCTCCACTGGGGCAGGTGGAAGTCTTTCCCACCAGGAGACAGAGAGAGGAAACGCAACTGAGCTCTCTCTCCAAGCTTTTTTTCCCAGCAATTTGTTTTTGTATTTCTTTTGACAAGATGGCTTCTATTATATAAAACAGGTGTTTAAGAAAAAAAAAGAAGAGCTGCAAACCAGAGCCTTCACGATGACTTCAGACCTGCGTCTATTCTGAACTGCAGGTGGACTTCTGAACAAAAAATAGTAAGACTTATCTTTGCTACAGTTGTTGTTTGTCGTGATGTATGAATTTGCCTATTTATGCTCCTCCATGCTAGGTAAAGGATACTTTTTAAATGTATAAATTGCAGTGCTGTATGGGGTTTGCTTTTTGGCTTCTGTTTCTGTTTACAAATATTCTGTGGTAGTTGTGGGCAAACTATTTGGAGATACTACTTTCTAGATATGGGAAAGCTGAACTGAGTCATTTAAAAAAAAAAGATTTGTGAGGGGATATATTTGCTTTGACTAAGATATTTTCTTATTATAATATATAATATACTTTTCTGCTGAGGAGTTTAATAGTTAGGGTTTGTATTCTGATTTCATTGATGCTTAGAAGACATTGATGTCTTTTTATAAATGCAATAGTGATGCTGTGCTGCTCAAGGGAAAGCAAGAGAGGGCTGAGTGCTAAATTGCTGTAAACTTTTACTTAATTGTAACTGGTAAATATTAAAAACAAGAGAGCGACTCTGTATTACTTTCATTAGGTTTACTTCTAAAATGGTGCAATCCTTCTCACAGTTAAAGGGAAAGTGGAGTAATGCTTTGTACCTATTTGAAGATCATGACTGACTGATTCCTTATTTACACTTCACTTTGAGCATTTTCTGATCCAGTAAGAAGCTGCTCAACACTAAAATGGTTGGTATACAATGAAGGCTGTTCATGCCGTTTTTGGATCTATTAATATATGACTTTTTGTGACTACTTCTTGTGATAATTTGTGACTTCTTGTAGCAACACTAAAAATGACAATCACAATACAGATCATATGTTTGCTGTGCTTTTTTAATATGAATTTCTACTCTCATGGTGCTGTAATTGGGGCTCAGCCTCATAATAGAGCCTAATTAAAGCCGAGTTTTAATGCAAGCGTCGTTTTTGTTGTCATGTTGTTCTGGAGTCCTAACTTTCCATTTACCGTATCAAAAATGTTTGTTTTGATTTTAATGTTACATGTACACCTTTAGCATGCTATGACATGTCATCCTGTGCAAATTAGGATATCTGCTGTACCCACTTTGCCTAGCATAATAGTTTTGTTTCACACAACTAAGGTTTGGTGTTCACATGGTGTGTGCAGAGTTAGTGTGACAATTGAGGTCATTGGTTGTGATAATAAGCATATAGGGGATACATTTTAATGATCTGGAATCGTAAAAAAATATATTGCATAAAAAAGGCAAAACAGCAATAAAACCAGCTTAATGTTCATGTAACACAACTTTGTTCATGTAATGGATACACAGTGATCCTCTCCGATCTCCCTCTCTTACACTGATGAAGGCACTAGACAAAATGTTCGTCTACTTCATTTATTTATTACCAGTTTGTCCTTGTATTTTGACAGATTGTTCTGAAGTTACAGATGAACCTCTCTTATTATAACTTTTAGTTCTTGCCTTATTTTTTGATGCTTTTGTTCTGCAGTTCTTACTTACCCTTAAGCATTTTTGGGTGTGTGAGTAAACAGGATATTCTAGCTGTCCATTTGCATTATTAAGCCATGTGAGACATTTGAAAATCTCATGACATTTGGTATACAAGAGCATCATGCAATTGTGCCATGTCAAGTACATTTGGTATGAGGGAATTGCCCACCCCATTGTTGCAAGCACGTTATGACTTCATGTGCGTCTCCCATGCCTTAAGTATTGTCACACTATCAGCTTTAGTGCACCAAAAATCCACTAACTTTTTAAGCATTTTTCTCCTTGATTTACAATAGTTTGCATAGGAGAGGATAAATATGGTCATACATTGGATAATCTTTTTTATCAGACACTGACGTGGGTTTTACTGTGCAACTTTAAAAAGTAAAAAAAGGGTTTAAAGTTGACGTTTAAATAATCATTATACTGCAGCATTAAGAACAGAAATGCTATAAATGATGTTGCATACTGTAAGTTGCATTACTTTTTTTCTTCATAGGAATGGGGAAAGTACTTTTTGGGACTCCAACAATTCAGACTGAATATAGTCATATAGCAAAGACCAATTAACCATTACTTTTTTATGATATTTGCACAATCAATGATTAATCCTATTTCACTATAGCTGTAACTTATTAGCTTTCAGCTAAATGCTTTCATGGAATTTTCGATGTCTTTGATTTCAGCTTTCCAGAAAGTCATGTACATAAGAAGGTGACCCTTAAACTCTGACATATAGAGTAGGATAGAACTGACAATGCCAACCCAAAATTACGTTAGCATTTCAGTTAAGAGCAATGGTTTGTCTGAGATGGTATTCAATCAACTAGTGCTAATCCTTTACTATAAAAAGAAGTTTATTCACATATTGAGTTATAGAAAAGAGGAGTACACTTTTTGTATAACATTACTGGATTGCACATAATTAGAGATGTATTTTTCATAATGCTTCACTGTGCTCTGTCTCTGCCGGGGTATTTAGCGCTATTCTCCGAAGTTCAAAGATGCAGGACAGAAAGGATGCTACTGTTTGAGGTTCCATTGTCAGGCTGTGCAATTGAATGTGAAGGGCTTGTTGTCCTCCTGAAATTGCTCCTTTAAAAGCGTTGTCATTGAGATGACATCTTTGAGTCTCACTGTATAGTCTATTTTAATCTTGATTACAGCACTCACGCAGAAAGATGCAGCTCGCATGAATAAAAGAAAGACGGGGGAACAAAATAATACAAAAAACGGTCTTGATGCATGTTTTATTCTTCTGCTAGGACAATATGCAGGAGCATAAACTGAAAGTGATATTGAATTTGAGGCATTCACAGCGTTCTTTTTATTCTTCAGCTAATAGGATCAGGATGTTTGAAGGTGTACAGCAGAGCTGAGGCAATGGGAGGGAAAGCAGAGATGGAGGAAGGGAAAGGGAGAGTAAGAAGACAGTGAGAGGGAATGCTATTGATTATCTGCTCCTCAGCCACAGTATCTACAATGCGTTTGCTTTACATTGTTTCTACAACACTGTAACAAGGGATAGACTGGTTGGTATTGAGAAAAACCTGTGATATGTAGCACTCAGTGTGAGGGGTCTTCCTCACATGACTGATTCATTTGTTATGTAAAAGTAATCCCAGTCATGCATTCTGTTGTACAGTGGTTTGTTGGTACATCCATGTCTCAACCTGTTGTTCTGTCACAAGGAACAGCTTCTAAATCCCTCAGCTTCAATATCACATTGAATTAGGGCTGTCCTGACTGCCCGATGTGGTCCTACACCTATGGAGGTGCAATGGCAGGTGTTTCTAAATAAATTGAATTGCAAATTAACATCTAGTTAGATCAGGGGTGCCCAATCCTGGTCCTGGAGGGCTGATGTCCCTCCTGGCTTTTGTTGCAACTGTGCCCTAAATTACTTGATTGGACCAATCAAGCCCTTATTAGAAGCTTAATTGGTCCAATTAATCAATTTAGTGTACAGTTTGAACAAAAACCAGGAGGGCATTGGCCCTTCAGGACCAGGATTGGGCACCCTTGAGTTAGATGAACACTTAATATTAACAACCAAAGAAAAGCCAGGTTTGCAGAAAAGCCAACATTCTAAACTGTTTTTTTTCATCTGTGTTATTATTAATTAGTCATTTAGCAGACTTACAGAGGCTAGGGGGTGAACTATGCATCACAACTGCTGCTTAAAATAGGACCTCTGTTTTATATCTCATCCAATATTGATTCATTAAAAAAAGAACTCTCCTGATAAACAATTGAACTAAACAGAGGTAAAAGAAAGTTGTTATAAGGGGTGGGAGAGAGTCACCCCACTTATTAGTTATAGCTCTCACAATTCAGTTTAAAATGTAATTCCCCACTTGAATTATTCAAGGGTTTGTGATACTGTGAATCCATTCAAATAAGTACTCCAGTGTACCTTCTGCAGTTGTGTTTTAACAGTCACATATTCGGCAGTTACAACTACAACCCAGATTGCCATCAGTGGCATTCAGACCTTCAAAGGCATCTGTGATTATGCGGAGGAAGATGTGCCAGTCACAATGCTCTCATTATCAAATGTCAAGATCTTCATAATTACTCTTCAGTGTTTATTGTCTCCGAAAAGATCATTCCAAATGTCTGCTGTGTGGCACCTGGAGCAAGATTTGAAATGGGCTAGCCTGGCACATCTGTAGTGTGCTGAAATGTAAATGTGTAACACCTTAAACAATTACATGTATCTGTAACGCTGACTGTTTTATCTGCTGACAGCTTTCTGTAAATGTGTCCGTTTACAACACATTTTTACAGGCAGTCTGTTAGTTACACGGCTGCATTTTACCCTAATTTTACAATGGTTTTGAAAACAGTGTAACTTTAAAAAAAAAAAAGGAAAATATAAGCTTGGCTTCCTCTTTCTGGAACAGGGCTTGACAATTTCTTTACAGCTAAAACTATGCCTCTCTCAGATATCAGTCCTTTGCAGGAATCATCTGTCACTTCTCACCCCA
Organism: Acipenser ruthenus; assembly: GCF_902713425.1. Lineage (NCBI taxonomy): Eukaryota > Metazoa > Chordata > Actinopteri > Acipenseriformes > Acipenseridae > Acipenser > Acipenser ruthenus. The sequence goes on from NC_081196.1 coordinate 50,628,442, forward strand.
CAAGCTTTAGTTGTCTTTAGGGGGGTAACCGTCCACACAGCTGTCCTTTTTTTTCTCTAAAAGGTCAATTATCTGATCATTTTGCCATTTTTGTACATCTTTATTTCAGTTTTTAGTCAGCCTCCCAGAAATGATAGGGCAGGAAGGGCCACTTTACTGTTTCCACACGATGCACTCAGAGGGGGCCATCGCTCATATGCTCATTAATAATGCTGGTCAGCGTTTCCTTAACTGACCTCAGGACCTTAGTACAGATGCCAGGAGCTTCAGAAATCCAGAGTGTCACCTCACATTATCTGCTACTGTAATTGGCACGATGGGGGCCCATGACTGTTTAACTCATTGTTTGGATGCAAGGAGATAGGGTCATTTGATAAGGAGATGACTGATTGAAAGGTTAATGAATTGGCAATGCTATCCATTTTTCTTGATGTATTTTAAAATATTTATACAGGATAGTCCACTGCTCATTCACAGGGGCACCCTGATGGCAGAAGCACGTTGCGTTGAATCATTTAGAAAACTAAATAAACTTGACACTAAAACACAGCAGTAACATAAACTATGTTAGAATAAATTGTGCAAGGAACAATGATACTATAGTGGTGAAACCCTGACTCTAAACCAGACGTAGAAAGTAGACTTGACATTTAGAGCATAACGACTAGCATTGTTGGAATCTCTTACACTGATATATATATATATATATATATATATATATATATATATATATATATATATATATATATATATATCCACCGCTCAGTCAGCAACACAGGATACAATACAGCGACAATCTTAACAGCCAGAATAACGGGCACAGCCCCTTTTATACTCTTAGCTCAACCCCCGTATGTAAATATCCCATTGGTCCTCCTCAGCCGCACACACTGACAGGACCAATAGGGGAGACACAAACACACACACAGGTAAACATAGCGGCGGCGGGAAATATAGAGCGGGTATACAGGGAGGTAAACACAAATGCACAGATCGCTACAATATGTTTTTGATTGAGCTACGCAGTCTGACTTGCTGCTGAGTTTACAGTGGTTTATCAGTGACAGTATGGATGTGTGTGTATCTCGACAAGATACATATTGAAATTATAAACCTTCTTTATGGTTTTAACAGCAATAACATTAAGATTTATCATATTTTATTTATTTTTGTCTATATTCCTGCGGTGCTTGTCCCGTGCAGTTGCAGCGGTTCTTTGACGGTGTAATTCCGCCTGTGAACAGCAAAGGGAACTATTTTTTCTTAACAAACAAACCAAACATTTAAAAAAAAAATCAAAATACAGTTTAGTTTTTAATATAGACAGGGAAACACTTAAGACTGTTGTGTTTCGTCTGCTTTTTCGAAAGGTTAGTTTTAAGTAAATAATAATAAATATAACGTATTCTATAACAGTATTGTTAAACAAAATAATTTATTCTTAAAAGAAACTAATTAAATTAGTAATTTAAATATTTTATTTATTTATTTTGTAAAGTGTTTTTGCGTTTTAGTTTATTTATTTCAAGTTGAATTGCAGGTTTCCTGTGGAAGTGCAGTTTACATAGCGGGTGTGTTCGTAGCTGAGAGTGGAGCAAAGCATCGGGTTTCGGGTTTTAATGTGTTTTTGAAGGTTTGCAGTTTGTTGGAGGGTTTGCGGCTAATTTTCAGTTATTGACGGCTGCTGGACATAATATATTTGCAGGACTTAAGATATTTGAAAGATGTGAAGACCATTCTCGTTTGTTGGATAGAGATGGAGCCAGTATTTATATATATATATATATATATATATATATAGAGAGAGAGAGAGAGAGAGAGAGAGAGAGAGAGAGAGAGAGAGAGAGAGAGAGAGAGAGAGAGAGGACTTACTTTTGTGACCTGTTATAGCCATTATTTCATGAGTTTTTTGTAGTTCTGACAGTTACCTAGATGTTCTTTTTGGTGGATTGATTCCTTACTGTACATCTGAGGGCATTTCCTGGCTATTAATGCATTCTACAGCAACCAATCAAAAGACAGCATTTCCGTTCAGTTCACCTGACAGGTTTATAATTGTAATTAATATATATATATATATATATATATATATATATATATATATATATATATATATATATATATATATATTTTTTTTTAAATGTACAGTGTAAACAGATGAGTCTGTTTTGAGATTATTCAAAGAAGTCTGCTGTGAAATTCCTCAGTGTAATTTTGACAATCGAGGGAAAGCACTAGAAAATTAGACGTTATGCCACATCAAAATTATTGACAATGATTGAAGGAAAGTTTAATTAAAAACTTGTTTAATTCGAAATAACAATATAATTTGTTGTTTCAACATCTAAATGTTAGAATCAGTTTTAAGTTTTTGCTAGATGAATATGATACAGGGATTTCTGTTTGTGAACCAGTTTAAATTATCTTTCTGAGAATCTAGTTTAAAATGCAGCATTTTTTTCCTAAAGGAAAATCTGAAGTTACCATGCCTGCAATTGCATGTACATTTGGACCTTTGTCTAATGTCCTATACCAATGTCGAATGTATTTGTTTGTTGGATTAAAAATGAGTGTTCTTTTTTATTTTAGCCAATGATAGAACAAGGAGTGGATGCACAGAGGATCAATAGTGATGAAAGATTAGGAGATATTGCCATCTAGTGGAAAGGGGCCATATTTGAACTTTGAAAACTGGTAAAGTAGGATTAGAAACACACCCATTTATTCACCGAACAGAAGTATATAGTGTAAGAATAATATGGCTGAAAAAATATGTGTTCCTGTTCAGAGATACTCCATCTCTCTCAAGCTATAAAAAGTGTGTTCATGTGTGTGATAGCTTAGAGAAACAGGCAGCCAAAATGAGACAACAGACTTGTTCTTGGTCCTGTCCTGCTTGTTAAATAATAATAATAATAATAATAATAATAATAATAATAATAATAATAATAATAAATCAATAAATGTTGTATCCTGTTTTGAGTAAGTATATCCATATGACATTTAAATATAATTGATAAGTCTGTGTTTAGGTTCAAAATTTGCTCTTCAGTTCTAAGTGGCAGATATACATGCAGTATATGTAACATACATCTATGCCAATTGTGTGTACACACTTATGTAAGGCTAAATCAGTCTTTATACTAGCAAGTGCCAACAACATCTAATAAGCATCTACTATGTATAGCCAGCAATACAAAGTGAAACTCAATCTACAGTTGATTTTCATTAGATGGTGCTTGCGCTTCCTAATAGAAATACTCTGGTTGATCTAGCCTATCTGGTTGATCTGTATAGCTATGCCTGGCAGCTAGAACTGACACAATGCTTCTGAACTCATGGCAGTGCATCATTATTACAAGACAAAAACACGGTATTTAGGTATTGCAAAAAGCAGGATTAAACATAAGAAGGCAAGGGTGCAGTAAAAAAAAAAAACTATGCAATGCTATTTGAAGCTTCTTATTCTTAATACCATTTAAATAAAGATGTGATATTCAGTCTCGAAACGTTGGGTATGATGACATCATGGTTTCAGCGCCACATGGTATGCATGATCTCGCATTACTGTCTTGCCAGGGCATGTCCCATTTGAAGTTAAATCAAAAGCAAGAATGCTAAAAAAAAGAGTGCCCATGCATTCACAGGTGTTATTATTTGATACTGGCTTGTTTTACTGTCTGCATTCAGGATTTTGATTACTGTGGGTTGAACTTTTTCCATTTCACAGTTCTACATCTGTTATGTCTTAAATGTCCAGAAGGTGGTGCTGGTGTGCATATTTTTCACTATTGCATTTGGTACCATAGACAGAGTATGCACTGATAGGAGATAATGATGCTTAAAAAAAAAAAAGAGCAACTATAATTAATAATGATGAAATGTGACAGATTTCATACAACCCGCAGAAAATGCATAACAAGCTGTTTAATCTATGGATAACATACATAATGCCAGATATAAAATGGAACCTGCCACACAACATAATCTGAAATCACGACACTTTTAAAACAATACACTTTGAATTTTTATTTATGCAAAATATCTCAATTAAACTACACATCTTGCAGCTAACAATAATACTTTGTGGTTTACAACATATACCGTTATTGAGGAAGTCTAATCAACAAACATATTATGAACTATTATATTTTAAGCCCTGTGTTGTTTAATTTTTTTAACGCACCCTTGCCCATGTCTGCTATATAATTAAATTCAGTAAAACCTAGACTAAGCATAAGAAGCAACGCTGCTCTATCAAACCCAAGGTCTGCCTGGTGTGCCATGCAGTGGCCTGAAACCCAGTCTCCTGAAACCAAGATCCAAGCCACAAAGTGGCTTTGTGTTCCCTCAGCTTAAAAAAAAAAACCACTAGTGAGCTAATCCTTTTAAATCTTAAGAGAAGATGGCATTTGAGCTGTGTAATCGTAGGTATTATTATCCCCCTAGATTTCGCCTTCAGATACCCCACATGCGAAGTGTGTATCTCTCTCCCAGACTAATGTAAAAGGATTAGGACGTTATTGTGTTTTAAACAAATGATATGGATGGAGTTACGACTAATACAGTTAGCTGTATCTCCCAGCCCATTACACAGGCCACTGTTTAACCACAGCTATTAGGGTAGTTAAATAGATTTTCCTCCCAGGTTAGATGACATTAAACATGTTTTGAATGGGTGTTTAAATGGAAGCTTGACAAGCAGACTGATTCTGTACTTCCATCAATCCACCCATATGTCACACTTTTCCATATATCTGGAGAACTAGTGATCCAATTATCATGGAACTTGGTATACACATTATTAAGTAGAAGTTATTGAGAGTATAAGATTCTGGCAATATCTGCAGTTTCTGTCAGTTCACCCATCAATCTGCATGTCACAATTACATTTTTTCATATACCTCTTGTGGAGAAGATATCAGCATAACAATCTACCATTCACATTCATTGGGATTCCAAATGATGCTATCCCTGAAATAAAACAATATGGTCAGTCTGGATGAACAAACCTCATAAAGAGTCCATTGACAGCATACTGTAGCAACAGTACACAGCAGCCGGTCACTGAGCCAAATAAATGATTCGGTTGATGTCAAACTCTGTCCATAACTTAAACACAGAAGTCATCTTTAAGGGATACTTTTATGTAAAAAATAAAGTTATAAAATCCTTTCTCTTAATGATCTGTACTAGCTTGCACAATGATTAAATTGCTCTGAATTACAAAGACTCAACGAAAAACTGAACTGCAAATCTGCAAGTCTTATAAAACTACAGAACACCAAACACTGGGGCCTGTTTTAATGATCTAAACAGTGGTCCTCATTCAGTGTATTTTTATTGTAGCTAGTATGTTAATAATTGGGCCAAAATTGGGAGGTATTAAAATCTGCCCATGTTTAGATTACTAAAATAGACCCCACATTCTGCATTCCTTGGATAAAACACAATACATCTCTAGAAGGCTTTGTTACATGCTGATATGTGTTAAATATCATTTACGTGGGAATTCTGAAACTTTTGAATAACAATACAAGACAATACCTCTAAAAGTTCACAAATGTCTTAAACTTCAAAACCCAAATGACCTACATTATTGAATAATATCTAATTCATTAGACAGGGATGTAATAGTTTACTGTACGTGCCTTCAACAACAACTACTGAAACAGTGATGGCTGACGTCGTACAGCTAAGAGTATTTTGTCAGTCTGCTAACAACAGTATACTATACCGTTTAAAATCCTGTACTTGGTGTAATGCAGGGTTCACTGCATTCAATTAAGATCCACAGAACTTTCTAACCATACTAACATCTCAATCTCTATGGAGGATATAGAATGCTTCTAGGGATAAACACATTGATTTTCCCTTTAGTGGTTTACTGTGACACTGAATTATGTAGGCAGTGGATTAGTTTGGACAATGTTACAGCAATCCACTTGTTCCATGCATCCATCATCATTAATTATCGTGTTGATTAAGTGATGAAGCATCACTTCCATAGCTAGTTTGTTTCTGACCCTCCACTTCTCAAGCACCATAAATCTCATCATTCATGCTGTCAATATCTACCCAAGGGTGATCACATTGTGGGCTGGTGGTTGTTGTTAAGAAAACGCAGCATACAGCATATACAGTCATTATAATTCCAATGTACTATTAGCATGTCTAATGTCTGGCTGATGTCTTTTGTCAAAGTAAAGGGATTGGTGACAGTCATCACGACAGTAGCTTTAAATATCTGGGTGGATTCATTTAAATTATGATTTATCTGGAGAGCAGTTTTTGAGTTTAATGACTTACTTCTGATGTAGTTGTTCCCCCCCTATGCAATATGTATTTATTAAAATATTTTTCAGCATATATTTTATGCATAGAATTAAGGTCAATATAACCTTTGTGGTAGTTTCATTCTTTCACTTCAATAAATTCAGATTTTACCATCAAAACACGGCAGTCACCATTCCTCATGTTTATTTTATAAAATAATAACAAATATTAATTCACACTTTTAATTAACCATTTGTTTTTCAGCTGTATAAATCTATAATTTAATATTTCTTATCTGAATCAGAGGTACGTTTTTTTAATCTTTGAGAATAATATACCTGTTTTACAGCGAAGACTATAGAACATGATGTTTTCTAAATATCCACTAGGTGGCACTTGGTTCCTGTAGTAAGACGTAGAAAAATGTACCTGAGCTTGTTGCTTTTTGCACCACAACACTGCATTAAAAAGCATACCAAATATTCTACAGGTCAAAAAGCAGTATATTTCATTAGTTTTGGACACCGTTTCTAGGAAGTGTATATTTGTTTTATTAAGTGTTTACTCCTGTACACAAGAAGCTGTTACTGAGGACGCCTAAATACTGTAAGCACGGATTTGTTAATATAATTATATTCTATGTTGCCGTGGAAACAGAACGCTATATTGAATATATATGTAGGATAAAGTATTTTATTTCTATTGTTATTTATAAACTGCTGAAATAATGTATATTTTCAAATTTTAAAATAATGAAGGTAATTGGGGCTAATATTGAACGTATTTCTTTTGATAGAATAAAATGAGAGCTTTATAAAAATATAAATACTGTTTGAATTAATAATGATATGTCACAGGCTTTATACAACCCGCAGAAAACCCATAACAAACTGTTTAATCTATACATACTAAACATACATGATGCCATATTTATAATGGAACCTGCCACGGAACATAATCACGACACTTTTAAAACCATACACATTGGACTTTTATATATACAAAATATCTCAGTTAAACTTTCATTTCACATAGTGTAGCTAACAAAATGATTTACTTATTTAATACAGTAGTGCTACTTCAAAGAACATTAACGCTAGGCCAGAATTTTCTTTTATTTTTTTGAACACAGAAACTTTGTACAAGCCTACAATTTAGTTAGTTTGTACAATTGGGGTACACAGTTACTGTATGCAGCAGTTATGTAATATTTAAAATATTAATATAATCAGTATATAATTTTATTAGAGACAGATGTAGCTGTTACAGGTATTCTACTGCTGCTATTGTCTTTTGCTCAGCAATGACCTTTGTGGCACCATACTGGTTGGTAGACAGCTGCAGCTGCTATGGGGTACCTGTGTGTGTAAATATATGACGTATAATGAAGCTGCGCATACACTGGGTTGGTGAGTAAAGCGAGATGAGTGATAGAAGAACATTAAGTCTGTGTGAAATGAGGTTCATTGTGAGAGCAACATGTGTACAGTGCAGCTGAGTAAATAGAGTAGATTGTAGCAATTGTGGGAGGCTGGCATGAGCGTGGTAATAAAGAACTGAGCAAATATGGTGGCAGCAGTGGGAGAAATCTGATCAGAGCTTGTCCCTTCATTTACTTGCTGAACATTAAAAACAGAAAACAGCGTGTGCGTGCGTGTGTGTGTGAATTTCATTTGCTGTAGTCTATCAGTGCACCACATGTGGTAGTCTGGGGGACAGAGGAGTGTTTCTGAATCGCCTATACCTGACATTCTTATTAAAATAGATTATTGCATGTATCAAAGTGCATTTTGAGTATTTACAAAATAAGGTTTTAAAATGTAATCACAGGCGTTCTTGTCTGCTTTGGTGGTCTAATAGCACTTTGCTGTGCCGGACCAGGAGATGAAGGGTTGCACTGTTGCTGCTGTGTGCACTAGAGAGCTAATAAAAGGTGAAAAACTGCGTGCTCTCAAAACAGAAAACAAGGTCAGGTAACAGGGCAGTCAGTCACGAAGGAGGGCTGTTTCCTCGCTGCCCTGGCAATTCGCCCTGCTGGATTACTTCTGCATTGGTACCCTCTACACGTTCTGTTCTCTTTGGCCTTTTTGAACTGCCAAATTAGGTACCAAGGTGCCAAGTTTTGTGAGTTGGACTATAATTCAGGGAATAACTGGGGCAGCGAAACAAACTGCCTTTATTTCACAAAACAGCTTTAACGGTGCAGCGACCTGGGTCAAGTTGCTGTCATTAATTATTTATGCTGATTATATGATTACTTATTTAAAGCGCTGAAATTAAAAATGATAAGGGTGCTTGTGTAAAATAGTGCGGTAAAAGAGTTTGTTTCCCTCCTCTTGGTTTTGTTTTATTTTCATGGTGGGTGCCCTCCTCAGGGCACAGCAGGTGTTTTATCCGTGCCGTGGTGTTTCTCGAAATAAAAGATATTTGCCTTTCAGTGCAGCATGTTGGCTTAGTCAGTGTTTGCAGTTATTGAATGTGTTGTTGTTCTAGAATGACTGGACAGGTTTTACCCTGTTTGTTCACGGTTCGTTTCTTTCACCTGTGCTGTCTGTGTCACCTTAGATGGGTAAAGGTCATAGGATATTGTAATGATGCAGGAGGCCATGGACAACAAGCTCAAACTGGTAGGAAACCACCCTGCTGATTGAGGTAGTTTGTCCCCTTCCCTCTCATACAAATTGCAATCTGTTGTTCCTTAGGATCACAACAGGTGTGTTCAGTAAATAGTTTATACATTTACAATATAGCCTTTACTAGGGCAACAACAATAACTGTTAGGAGAAAAACTAATTGAGTGAAATGGGGTTTAACTGCATGGAAGGGGGCTCTTCTTTGCAAAGAAAGATAAGATCATTTTATAAATACAGGTAAAACATTGAGCAATTTTGAAGTCATTTTTTTTGCACATAATTGTATTTTACTAAAAACTTTTTTTTTTTTTTTAATTAAAACTGAAAAAGTGAGCCTTTAGTTTTAGGTAAAATGAATTGTTTATTAATCTAAAGTGTGTTCAGCACTACAGCATAAAGCTCTACAGATGGAAATTACATGGACGTGTGGTTGTATTTGGTTTGGGGTTGGTGAAGAAAAATTCGAACTAAACAAAAACCCTGAGGAAATTGACATGTAATGGAATCGCATGTAATTGAGTTGTTATTGTTACTGACCCAATCCTTTGGCTGTACAGTTGATCCTGGGATGTGACTGCTAATATTCCTGCATCCTGTTGGTATTGCAGCTCCAAACACAATACTGTAGACCCTCTATAATATTGAGATTTGTGGTTGTTAAAGTAAAGCACAATATCACCGTCAAGTCCAGATCCCATACTGTGTGCAGCATGATGAACAGAATAGTATTGTGAAGGTAATTAAGAGGATTTCATGAACAGCGAGCATGAGTAATTCATTTATTATACTTAAAATGTTTGCTTCTATTTATTTAGCTGTTTGGTGTTTTTGCGAGTAATATTACTCTTGTTTGGGTTTGCGAGCTGGCAGTTGGTAATGATATTTGAAACTGTTTATTAATTCTCTTTGAAGCTGAGAATTCTGTGTGTGTCTTATGAAGAGACACAGCATAAGGATACTGGCATTGAGGCATGAACAGGAAAGGAATAAGGGTATATATTTCACTGCAGTTTACAGGGTGACAAGTATTAATCTGAAGTTATTAAAACAAATGATATTAATCTATCATGAAATTACATCACATAAGTAAATAGTAACTCTGTACATTATATATATATATATATATATATATATATATATATATATATATATATATATATAATATATATTTTATTGTACTTGAATGTTTCAGTTTTACTGATTGAATTATTTAATTTAAAACTCACAAGATTTGGCCTACACGTGTTGCCCAAATCATTGCTGTGTTCTGATTGTATACAATTGAAGAGAAGTTCATCCTGCCAGAGTATTCATCTGGTATTGTAATTATGGTTTTAGGACCAATGAAAGCAATCTTTTTCACAGGGCTATGGTTTGGGTTTTTTTTGTATCATTACAACATATACATCTATTTGGCTTTCATTTTAAGAGAAACATTGAATGTATCTTTAAAATAGCACAGTCCGGTACTAAAACAAGTGCTAAATAGAATAAAAGGTAAACAGTAACACCTTAAAGGGGATGTGCTGAGTGCTAATATTACTGTGGAACACAACCCCGTGGTCTAAAAGTGTTATTAGAATTACATATATATATATATATATATATTCTGTATGTTTTCTTATTAGATATTCCCAGACTTTTGATTGAAACAGGACTATGGAATGCACACAGTTGGATGCAACTGTAATTGTTTTCTTCCACTCAGCTGTCTTATATAGAATTGCAAGCTATCAGACTTGGGGTTGGTTTTGAGGAATCGCACTGTAGATTCGCATATTGTGCATAAATGTATATTATGGAAACAGATTTCCGAAAACACTGTTGAATTCACTCTGTCCAATGGCTCTTCAGCCATTATAGTATATTAAGCCATTTTTGCTGGTTAACCCTTCTCTTTGCGCCAAGGGGGCCAGAGTTATTCATTTATAATTGACAGCTATTCACAGTTGCATGTGTGGAAGTAGCTGTTTGGCTTGTGAAGCCCAGCATGGCAAATAGCACAATTCTTTTAGTGCAATTATCCCTGTGGATTGCCACCTAGCTTTCAGCGTTCTGTGGGCTGTTCACACAGTCATTTGATAGGTAAGCCTGCCATTAGTTGAGTTCTTTTTTGAGGAGTTTGATGGGGGGAGCGAGGAGGGGCACAGACCACACGGACAGACGTCTAAGTGGTGTCCCTCAGAACACACTGGGCATCCCCAATGCTTTCACTTGCTTTTGATTGCTTGACAATGCATAACAATTACATTAGCGATCGAATGGACATCCGAAATATATATTGTACATAGTAAAATGTGAAAAAAATACATCTTGTTAAGTATCAGTTATTAGGCATTTATTAGTAATGTATTTATGATTAACTACCACTTAAAAAATCATGGATAGCCGCTGTATAAGACTTTATTAGGTACTTATTACGCTTATCCCAAAACATGCCTTATTAACAGGTAATTGATTGTTAATAGAAGATTTGCATCCCCTATACTGAAGTGAAGACTATTCTGAAGTCCACGTTTAACGACTTCAAGTGTAATGTCGTTAATGAAGGTAACTGAGAAAAAACCTGGTGGTCATACAACAACACTTCCAAAAACTTGTAAGTAAAACCATTTTAATAATTTAATTTATTAAAGTTTGTGTATATCGAATAATGGAAAAGGATTACTGTGGAGAAAATGGCCTATTTAAAATTGGAGAGATGTTGACGACGCAGCAAATGATTCAGGCCTGGATTGCTTTCGTAACGGTTTCTCTAAATTTAAAACATTTAAAAAATGTGAATTTAATGTATATGAATGTATATACTTAAGACTGCATTTGTTTTTGGCTATCTCTATCTATGTCTCTGACACCGATTGCATGACCCTAATTTGATGTTTTCTCTGTGTTAAATAACCAGTTATCAATTCTGTTTCATGTACTTTATAAGTAATCATTAATGTTATTTTTTTTTTCTTTTTGCAGCCAGACTTTTTATTATTGGTTTGAATACTTGTCAGCAGGAAAACCCCTCTTAAAAACAGCATTTCCTGGAATGACTACCAGGAAAATTCCTACAAGATTTATGGAGGAAGGATTTTTGAATGAAGAAGGTAAACATTTGTTTCAATTTTGAAGACCCAGATTTAAAATAAAAAAATAAAAAACATTTTATAATGCATCTTCCTCCCTGTTTTTTTAGGCCCCACATTTAAGAAATGAAAGTGCCAACATACTTTGAACTCTGAATCAAGCAATGTTGACAAAGAATCAAATGCATCTGGTTGCTCTTCACTCAAGAGCAGCAGTACTGAACTCAGTAAGAAATTCTCTGTATTGTCTTTTATGGTTTCCTGGGATTGCTTTAAAATACAGCAGTTCTTTCCCTTGTCTGTCAAAATGGTTGCTTGAGCTTGGCAGTGTTAATTCTTGAGAAAAATAACTGGTGAAATAAGTAAAGGCTTGATTTATTAAACTAGTACAGATCAGGAACAAAAAAAATGGTGGGGAAATGAACAACAAAGTAAGTAATATAAATATTGTAAAAAGTTTCTTAGATTGGGCCCTACATTTTAGTAAGAGGAATTAGAATAAAATGTAGTACAATACAAATGTATAGAACTCTCCACTTGGTGGTCTAATGCAGGGTCCATACACCCAAGTGGCTCTTTCTGCAGTAACTGTTTGATGTGTTCAATGGTCTATAGGGCTGAAAGCTTTTCCCACCCCTAATACAGATATATAAATACTGCAACTGCACAGTGATCCCTACGTGTGAAAGAGCTCCCAACAAACACAGTCCTAAAACTGCCTGTCTCGTTCCACGTGAATATTTGGAGGAAGAGGAGGCATGTGGATTTAATTAAGATCATTAAACATTTCGAGACAACCTGTATGATCCAAGTTAAACAAAACCAGGGCATTGTGAATGGTGAGCTGTGATACATTTTACATATCTATTCAATTGCCAGATAACCTACTTGTGAACAAATGCTGTAGAATTTGATAAGTTAATGGAAAGGAGTCTGTTGGACACTTTTGTAATTGGACATCATAAATCTAAAGGGACAGTGACAGGTAGACAAAAGCTAAGATTCTTCTGTATCAGTACATCCCAAGTTAGGACTATATATTTACCTAAATGTGAATGGAGAGTGAAGGGGGCAATTTATATGTTACACTCAGAGATCTATTGCTGCTGCCCTATACATTGATTTCCTCCCCATGGCCTATTCTTGACCAGGAAATAGACATACACAGTAGCGATAATGTGGGGTTTCGTTATCAGATCACGAACAGCTCCAGATTCCGTCAGTAACTATTAACCTTGCATTTTATCTGACTTTAGTGATTAGTACAAAGCACATAAAACTGTATTGATGGGCAGAACAGGGTTAGAATGGGGAGCTGAATTATTAGAGGTTAGTTTAGGATTTGCTGACTCTGTGATACAAACGATAGTATTATACTGCTGCTTTTGGAATTGCTAATTTGTCATTTCTTTCTTAGTGTAGTCAATGAGGTGACACTAATGAATGTAGTGTATAATTGTAGAATAGTCTTATCTTTTTTGTAAGCAACAGTGCCCTGGCTAACTATTTTCAAAGGAGAAAAAAACAGAGGTACAATATATAATTTGGTATAACAATATAAAGTCTCAACACAGTGTTGATGAAATCATTACGGTATATTATGCCAGTAACGCAACTACCATTTCTGAGCATCTGTACCCAGCTTTTAAAGACAAAAAAATATATTGCCTTTTTGTCTTTTAGACTACATAAAAATCTATTATGCAGCAGATTGACTGTGCTTCGCATGATAATTTGCACTAAAATAAGGTTTGTTTTTCATCATTTTGAACCATATTCATGGTGTAAACTGAGAAGTCATAAATCCTGGTGGACTTCAGGTTTCTATGGCTAGGGTCCAGACAGAAATGAATTAACAGGAATTCCTGCATGCAGTTATTTGAGGATTGAGAATCTAGATGGTTCTAGTAGGCTACTCTGGGAACTGCACCTACAATACTGTAAAATACACATTAAATAGGCTTTTAAGCAAAATTATGATAATTCTGCTAAGCATTTCAGCCATCAGCTGATGATAGACAATACATTGATAAGAGTCACTCAGTGAGGGAATCAGCTCTTCTGTGTAACAGCTGCAATTATCAAACTCTACATAAACTACTATTGATTCTGTTCGCATTGGGTGATAACAGGGCATTTTCCACTTATTACAAGTGCTGTTCGCTTGAAACACTTATCAATAGAGAGGAGTAGAAGGACTTGCTCAAATACTGTTGGAACCGAGCAAATATTGGTTCCCAATTGATTTTCATGTTGTTAAGACACATACAAAAGCAGTATGAATATGGAGCAGGAATATGTTCTACACCATTAATGGATACAAAGGTTATTGAGGATTTTTTGTTTATGAATTACATTTTACAGTTTGTGTATCTTAACATATTTATTGGAATGTATGTAATAATTAATACATTTAACATTGACTTGTAGTCATGACGTATACTAACTCATAAAGCAGCTTTTGTTTGGGTAAGATAGGCTTCACATTTACACAAACCAGCAAGTGTGTTCCTGTGTTTTAGAAGCCTTGTAATTCTTTGGGCTTCACCCAATGCACTACTAAATAAATCCCAGTGCAACATGCTGTTTGGGGAGAAATATCATCTGTTAGACTGTCAAAACTACAAGAACAGTCTTTTACACATGCAAATGCAGTCAGTTATACAGTAGTTGAAAAAATGTGTTATGTTTTATACAAAATGAATTCCTTATAAAAGCACTTTTAATTGGCACAATATGGACATCGTTCTTGACATGGAGGTCTATTCAGTTGATCTAAACAATGCACATGAAAACAGTTATGAAACTCAAACTCCCAACATTGCATGTGATTCTCTTAAGCGTATTTCTGTCCGCAAAAATATTTAACTCACCTGAATAATAATATAATAATAATAATTTATTTCTTAGCAGATGCCCTTATCCAGGGCGACTTACAAGATATCACATTATTTTTACATACAATTACCCATTTATACAGTTGGGTTTTTACTGGAGCAATCTAGGTAAAGTACCTTGCTCAAGGGTACAGCAGCAGTGTCCCCACCGGGGATTAAACCCATGACCCTCCGGTCAAGAGTCCAGAGCCCTAACCACTACTCCACACTGATGCCCTATGAAAGGGTACATTTTAAAGGACAGAGGTATTTAGATCTGCCTCTGTTCCGATGAGTTGAATGCTTGAAATATTCTTGATATTGTTAATTTATCAATAATCAAAACCCATTAAAAGGATCATGTTTAATATTGATTAATCCTGATTGTTATAGCCAACTAATAGTTTTTTTTCAAGTTTTTTGATGCTTATCCATGATTTTTATTTTTATGATTTTCAGATTAGATTTTAATAAACCTAACTATTATTTTGCTTTCCCGTGAGGGGAGTTTATATGAATTCACACATTTCTTGCCACAAGTTCTGCAACTGCTAATATCTCAATTTTAGCTTGCGACTTCGTATTTTCAGTGTTATGGAAACACCATAGGCAAGATGTAATCACACCTTTCACTTTGCCCTAAGACCTAAGATAGCTGCCATAATGGGGTCATGTGACTTTTTGCTTTTTGGATGATAAAGACCTCACACTTAGAGATATCTGCTTCATACTCAGTACATACCTGTATTCTATGGTTCTCTCTGTCAAGCTCAATCGTAGGTATTGTACATGAAAATTGTAACCTTTAGTGCCACTTATTTTAAAGCTGCCACTCCCACAGTGTCAAAGCCTCATATCTCAGAAAACAGTTGAGTTGGTGACTTCATACTGTATTTGGGTGTGCTATATAAACCCTCCATGCTAAAAGGTTTGATGACCATACCATTGGTATGCTTGAATTATTTTCTTAATGTTTGGTACACAGCTGTATTCATTTTTATGTTCTTTGTTATGTCCCATTGCCAGTTTTTCCAGTAACAATGAACCCATTCAGTTCCACATAAATATGAACGAGCAAGCTATAAATATCTATGAAGCCATTTATAAAGGAGGGTTAATAAAGTGTTTATTGGTAGACCTTATAAAGCATTAATAATGACATTTATAATGTGCTTGAATAATCTCATCTCCCTACACAGATTTGTCCTTAATAACCTAATTTATAAATGGCTTTATAGATATGTTTACCTTGCTCTTTTTTATGTAGCATCTATTAATCATTAATAAATGGTTAATAAAGTGTTTATTAGCGGACCTTATAAAGCATTAATAATGGTGCAAATAAGGTGCTTTATAAATATTTATAACCTGTTTGTTCATAGTTTATATACTATTTATTCATCATCTTAAAGGGTTAATGAAGTGTTTATTATTGGACCTTATTGTAAAGTGCTACCAATAATTTTGCCACAGGAATAAAGCAAGTGACAATTGGCCAGTGAAGAACATTATTACAAGATTAAATATATATTTTTTGTTTTCCTGCAGTATTTATTTCGACACGATATTGTCTTTTTAAAAAACTAGCACCTTATGTTTCATTAATTAAGAAATTGACATTTCATAGGTTATAGTTTCAATTTGCATATGGCCTGTAATTGTTTAGATTGAACTGCAGAGATAAGCCCTGGTGGGGTCAGAGGTAAATATTCAGGTTGGAGGGGTCCTCTGTCTGTGTGAGCTGGATTCAGTGCCTCAATTGTAATGCCTTGTGTTGCAAATAGGTGGCACTTTTGACATGTATTGAAACTGGGAATATTCAAAGAATAGCAGTATTCAGCATCTTGTTTTATATCGCTACAGATTCTTGGCTTGTTTGTAAAAGGCCTTTTGTGTGTTTCTCTTGTGTAATCGTGTGCACTAGCCACCAACAATTAAGCCACTTATTACTTTTGCATTTTTCTGAGAAGTTAGATATGGGGGTGCATGCAAAAACAGGAGTAGTTTAATTTAAAGGCAAACTGTATTTCAGTTGTTTAAGGGCAGATTCATTAAACATGGACCAATTAAGCGATACTTCATTTTAAGCAACTAAAGAACAGAGTAACAGCTGAAGTACATTATAGAACGGGTGTTTCTTTAGAAACACAGGAGCATTCCCGAGTTAAATTACAGAAAAAATAGATGCATGTACCTTTCATGAAATAATGCTACATCCAATTTTAAAAAAAAAGTATAAGGCTAATAAAATGCTGGAACAAATGTATTAGTGTCATTACCTGACAATCAAGACTATATCAAGGCATGGTTAATAATAATTAAAAAAAAAAAAAAAAAAACAGTATGCCTTTTTAAAATGACAGTCTTTAATCAGCATGCATTAACAATTAACAAGGAGGCAAACAAACAGCTTTGCTTAAAGAAAATATTTTGGTTTATGCCAAGCTAAAACTATTTTCTTTTTTTTTATTTTTATCTTGCAAAGTGAGCACAAAAAAACAGACTGTTGTCTACCAAGTATTGCTTATCATATTAATTAAAATCTGGTGACACAATCACACTGGCAGCTGTGTGGGAAAGCGGGGGATATTAAGAAGCGTTTGATTTGTTGTGTTGCTAATGTGACACTTATTATACAGGTCACTGTAAAACAATGCCACAGCCAAAATATGCTAATGCTGGTGCAGAGTCTCGGCAGTTGTACAAACATTGCCGTTTAGTACAATATCACACAATGAACTATTATTTTTAAAGACAAAAATGTAGCCGTTGAAACTACTTATTTTAGGACTACAAGGTAGCGACTGCAGCAGCTGTCGAATATGGGCGTCATTCAGCCCTAACTTAGCCGTTACAGGTAACAGGAAAATGTTTGTATCATTTGTGTGTGTGAAAAAAACAAAAACAAAAAACAAATCTGTAGTGACATGTAAATTGAAGCCAGTACAAGAGGAAAAAATAGTGGACACATACAGAATTAAGAATGATAGAATTGTTTAAGACAAAGATGAACACATTAAACATTATGAAAAGATACATTTCCCCATTTTCTTAAGATAGACATGATTAATTATGGTCTTGTGGTGCACTCATTATTTACTGCACCTTCATTGTTAGGGCTATCTAATTTATTTGATTAATGATGTTTTATTTTAGTAGAATGTAAGAAAAAAAAGTCACAGCTGAAAGACGTGTTAGTTGAATGGAGGTTTAGTGGGTTTTAGCTTTTCTAGTTTTTGGAGCTAGGGAACACATTTTGAATAGATTTATTTTTCTTTTATACAGGGCGTACACATGCTTAGTAGTTAAATGTGTTGACCTGTTACTTACATTGATTGCCTCACGCTTAATATACTTGTTATCTTTTAAAGCTGTATTATAGATGTGAATTTGCAGTTTTCCACCATGCTTTCTTGTCTCTGTGATAGAAAAAAAAAAGATTTTCTTCTGCTGTTTTGATCATTTTACTGAAATGGGGTGGAAGAAGTCAACCATTTGTTTGACAGTCTTTGACAGCAAATTATGTAGATTTTGCTCGAAAAGACACTCTTGTCATTTGGAAGTGAATTCTGAGTGAGCAGGCTGGATCAAAGGTCAGGGGAGAGGGTATAAATGGGACTAGTATTTCACCTTGCAGTGAGAGAGGACCGACAAAGAGCAAAATAATCAAATATTGGTGGTAGCACAGAGGTGACACAAAAGGTGATTCAATTCCACAGTTTTTACAGCCTGAGATTGTATACGAGTCCTTTTGAACCTATTCCACACTCAGGTAAAAATAAATAAATACATAATAATAGTAATAAGAAGAAGAAAGACAGACTACACTGGAAGATGGGGAATGCACATGTGCTCCTTAACTGTAATAAAGTCGAATTTTGGGCTTTCTTAAATAATAGTATGTCATGAAAAAAACTTTTTTTTTTTTTAATTAACTGTTGGAAAGTTGATATGTAGTTTTTTTTTTTTTTTGTGTAATGTAACCTATTGAAGTAAACACCCTGTGCAAAGTTTAGGTATTAAAAGAGCAACATATATATTTTTTTGATATATTGGGCCATATTTTAAAAGTCAGTTTATTGTTGGGTTTGTAACTTTCCAAGTCTTTTTATTTGTTATTATGAAAGACTGGAGTAAAATATGGCCTAGTGTTTCAGGTACAGCGTCCTTATGTGCTACTCTTACAATACAATGTTTCTTTATGCTTAGTTGCATCAAATATTGTAAATATGACGTATAATGCCCATGATAATAATCCTGGCACCTTGCGGACCTGCAGAAACAGTATTGAAGTGTAACATAGCTGTTGCCATAGCCTGTAATTACTGCCCCTTGAGGTGGCATTAAACATGTGGCACAGCAAGCAGGATGGCTTTTTGCAACTCTCTTAATTTACCAACAGCTGCCTGTAAATGTAATTTGAGTCTAAAAAAGGGACATTTTAATTAGTTGAAACACCCTAGAGGAAGCTGTAATTATGAGTTGTGGTGATCACAAAAAAAAAACAACTCCCCTGTTTCTGCTGTGCAATCAGATTAAAGAAGATTTTCTACTGACCCATTAAACAGTGCAGCCTGGGTGTCTGACCCAGGGAAGAGCCATATGGAATCCTGTCCATTGGTAGCCTGGCTCACTTGGTTTCATCTCTGCACTTACAAGATTAACACTTGTGGTTTCACCTTCTGTTTCAACATCCTGGGCTCTGATTTAGATGTACAGACACTGGCTGTTTGTTTTGTATATGCATTACGCATAGTACTGTACTTATAAAACTCCTCTAATATGGAGAGAATAACATGCGTGTACAGTACACTCATTACATAGCACCTATTTGTGTAAACTGTCTTCTATACTTTATTCAGTTTCCAATATTAGTTTCCTATAATCTCATCTCCTTGTTCTTTCTTTGTAGCTCATCTGCATCACACAGACAGGCAATTTATTATTATTATTAATAATAACATATTAATCAGGTGACCAGAATTGTAAATTAATTTTAACATTCCAGCTGGTTGTAACTGTTAAAGACTACTGTTTTGAATGCTGCAGGTATTTCAAAAAGAAATAAACAACCTGAACACATCATTATATTGTCAGGGCTGTCAAAACCTTGAGTTAGGATAGAAAATGTCATTCTAGACATTTTTTTTTTTTTAATGAAAAGTAGGATGTGTTTTTGAAAATGTTGAGACATATCAGTGATGAAATATTCCTCCAGAAAAAATAAAATAATGGAACACCCTCCTGAATATTCCAGTGGAAGTTTGAAAAAGAGTACGGGGTGCAGCCCACATATTAGTCATGTGTGTCTGGCATCCCATCTACTGTAAATGTGCTAACACCCAGTGTATATAAACACCACTCCTCTTTACACACCAGCCCTTTGTTTGAAATGTTCTCAGAAGAGCTTTTGCAATCTTGTGGCACTTTTGAAGTTCCTGAGTGCTTGCAAGTTTGCAGATGCTGCCAGCTCCCTTCCTACCCTCACTGGAAAGGAAGCATTCTGAACTGCGCGCTCCCAGGGAGCTGACATCGCAAACACTAAAAATGATAAACGGCTTTGGCCTCGGTAATTTTCATTAAACACTAAGTGTCACATTTAACCTGCATTATGGGAATCAATTACCCGCATATCAACAGCCAAGCAGAGTAGAAACGGGATGCCTGGAGCGACGGCGTGATGCTCCATCTGGGAATAAGGGTTTTCAATTAGAAGGTAAATAACTGGAGAGGGGATCAAATCCTACAGTGACTCCCTGAGGGGCCTAGCAGAAGTAAAGACTTCATATCCAAGTAATAGTCAGCAATGTCAACAGAGCACTCCCAGCCATCTGGTGCCAGAGCCATGTTTACTTTCTCAAATCTCAATATTTACCGAATGCTGATCAGCCTCTGGGACTGGGGTGGCTGACTGCCAGGGCATCGGGGGAAATTCATTTTAAAGGTGTGTTTCATCAGGCTAATTAATTTACAAGCACCTGTTTCATCGCCGAGAGCTTCTGGCAGAGCAGATGAGCAGCCGTGGGGATGAAGTCTTTTTATCCAAACTAAAGAGATTTCAATTGATTTTAATTTGCTGATGGCACAGCTGTAGGTTTCATGTGAGCGCAGCCTGCAGGATTGTTTACAAGCCAGTCGGATGGTTTGCTATCAGTGGCTACAAAATGATATGTAATTTTCAATTTTGCCATTCCTGTACAAATACCAGCCTCCTAATTACAACAACATGCTTAAAAGAAAATGTCAGTGAAAGATCTGAAACACGAATTCACTCCCGTGTGATGCACTCATCTGCCAGTGGTATCAATAGTGTTCATTCTGCCACTTTAATGCTTTTTAAAAGGCATTCACTAGGAAAGTGAAGTCTGCCATTTCCATTGTATCACCATGTTTCTGTGTAGTGGCTTTGTGGTCCTGCTATACTACAATAAGGCTGTTTTAAGTTAAACAACTGGCACTGCTAAGCAAGGTTTGACTCATTAGAAGAAAGGCAAGGTTTCCTTTCATATAAACTATAACCATCCGTTAACCTCGGGGTTGTCCTGGAAACTTACTTTCATCTAATTAAAAGGACAAATCCTAAGTTATGCATGGCATGCATGGTGATGCAGAGCTCATCCATACCCACAAAGATGAGTGAGAGCAGAAGCTTGAGCACATAGTGTACTGTAACGCCTGCACCTCTTTCTTGTCTTTTTAAAATACAGTATAAGGGGCATACAGTAACTCCCTTTGGCAGCATATGGGTGCAATGTATTTCAACATCTTAGGTTATTAATCCCCTACCTTATTATTAGGAAATCAATTTTGTCATTATTCTTCATTGTTATTCTTTGAGGTGCTGGGCTTTTGGGATGAGGAGCTGCAATCCAACCATAGCGAGACTACTGCATTCCTTTAGACAAGGAAGATGTAAAACAGTGCATCTTTGCACATCTGTTTAACTAGGCACTGGTTTCATTCCGAGATACACGCACTCAAGAAGTGCTGCTTGGTTCTGGTTGCCAGTGTAGGTCCAGAGAGGCCGTTTTGGATGAGTGGCACTGACTTAGAAAACCTTCAAGGAGCTGTCTATGTTTCTGGGCTGTTTGACCTTAACTATACAGTAACTGCCCTGTTAGATTAAGAAGAGGAAAGAGAGAAACAAAATCATTGCATTCTTAGCAACTTGGTCCTGGGGCACTCTTAAATATCGGAGCTCAAATGATACTGTCCATTCTACTCTGAGATTTTTGGAACGTCTGAAGCAAAGAGCGTCATGGGTCCTAATATGTTGCCAAAGAGAGTAAATATTGCTTTTGTGTTTGGATTTCTAACTGAAACAAGGAAGCAGAGTGGTGGCGCTTCCCTTGATTCTAAAAGAGTCCCTTATAAAAGCATAATGAAAGCATGGGAAAGCAGAGGTAAGAATTGTAAAGAACAGTGAGGTATTGTAAAGTATATTAAAAAACATGGCAAGCCAGGGTAAACTGTGGTAAATGATAGTATAAGCATGAGAATAGCACGGCAGAACTACAAAAATACTGTGCAAAAATACTGTGGTAAACCTTTATAAGAGGTTCCCCTCTGTAGAGCTCTTATCATCTCTATTATCACTTATTAATACATTCTCTCGGTAAGTATCAGAACCAGCTGTAATTGATGCGCATTCGTAGATGCAAGCTCATGTTTGTGTGATGCTAGCGCAGCTGCTTTCAAAATGATCTAGATGATTGCAATGTCATTTTCAACTATAGTGCCTGCAACCAATCGTTCATCAACCAAGGCCCTAGCCAAACACAAAAGATGATGTTTTATTTCCTTGGCAACTGGCTGGAACTTAAATATACCTTAATACCCTCAGTTTTTACTCCATACTGTGCATCACACTATATATATATATATATATATATATATATATATATATATATATATATATATATATATATATATATATTTACAGCTCTGGAAAAAATTAAGAGACCACTGCAAAATTATCAGTTTCTCTGGTTTTACTATTTATAGGTATGTGTTTTGGTAAAATGAACATTTTTGTTTTATTCTATAAACTACTGACAACATTTCTCCCAAATTCCAAATAAAAATATTGTCATTTAGAGCATTTATTTGCAGAAAATGACAACTGGTCAAAATAACAAAAAAGATGCAGTGTTGTCAGACCTCGAATAATGCAAAGAAAATAAGTTCATATTCATTTTTAAACAACACAATACTAATGTTTTAACTTAGGAAGAGTTCAGAAATCAATATTTGGTGGAATAACCCTGATTTTCAAGCACAGCTTTCATGCGTCTTGGTATGCTCTCCACCAGTCTTTCACATTGATGTTGGGTGACTTTATGCCACCCCTGGTGCAAAAATTCCAGCTTGTGACCATCCATCTTCCTCTGGTTCACATTCCAGAGGTTTTCAATGGGGTTCAGGTCTGGAGATTGGGCTGGCCATGACAGGGTCTTGATCTGGTGGTCCTCCATCCACACCTTGATTGACCTGGCTGTGTGGCATGGAGCATTGTCCTGCTGGAAAAACCAATCCTCAGAGTTGGGGAACATTGTCAGAGCAGAAGGAAGCAAGTTTTCTTCCAGGACAACCTTGTACTTGGCTTGATTCATGCGTCCTTCACAAAGACAAATCTGCCTGATTCCAGCCTTGCTAAAGCACCCCCAGATGAGTCCAATTTTCAGCTTTGCCCAACACCTAGTCGTCTAATGGTTAGACGGAGACCTGGAGAGGCCTACAAGCCACAGTGTCTCGCACCCACTGTGAAATGTGGTGGAGGATCGGTGATGATCTGGGGGTGCTTCAGCAAGGCTGGAATCGGGCAGCTTTGGCATGAATCAAGCCAAGTACAAGGTTGTCCTACACTGGGCAGCAGTGTGGAGTAGTGGTTAGGGCACTGGACTCTTGACCGGAGGGTTGTGGGTTCAATCCCCAGTGGGGGACACTGCTGTTGTACCCTTGAGCAAGGTACTTTACCTAGATTGCTCCAGTAAAAACCCAACTGTATAAATCGGCAATTGTATGTAAAAATAATGTGATAACTGTATAATGTGAAATAATGTATAATGTGATATCTTGAAACAATTGTAAGTCGCCCTGGATAAGGGCGTCTGCTAAGAAATAAATAATAATAATAATAATAATAATAAGATGGATGGTCATAAGCCATCAAACAAAGCCGAGCTGCTTGAATTTTTGCGCCAGGAGTGGCATAAAGTCACCCAACATCAATGTGAAAGACTGGTGGAGAGCATGCCAAGACGCATGAAAGCTGTACTTGAAAATCAGGGTTATTCCACCAAATATTGATTTCTGAACTCTTCCTAAGTTAAAACATTAGTATTGTGTTGTTTAAAAATGAATATGAACTTATTTTCTTTGCATTATTCGAGGTCTGACAACACTGCATCTTTTTTGTTATTTTGACCAGTTGTCATTTTCTGCAAATAAATGCTCTAAATGACAATATTTTTATTTGGAATTTGGGAGAAATGTTGTCAGTAGTTTATAGAATAAAACAAAAATGTTCATTTTACCCAAACACATACCTATAAATAGTAAAACCAGAGAAACTGATAATTTTGCAGTGGTCTCTTAATTTTTTCCAGAGCTGTATATATATATATATATATATATATATATATATATATATATAGCTCCACCCCTTTCTATATCTACTTCAGAGTGGTCCAGCTTCCCTCAAATATATTGAGACATCCTGCCTTACGCACTTTCTATATGTTCCGTGAACTGAAGGAATAGTTTATAACTTGATATCGTCCTGGTTCAGCATGTACTTATTGTTGCTGTTCACAAGTTGGCAAGCATGCTGTATATAAGGATCTTGCCCTACAAGTAAATAGGATGACGGCCCTTCTTGAATAGGACTTGCTGAAACCCAATATGGAAGGACAGATCTGTGCGAGTATATGCCCTTCATTTAAAACTGTGTATTTTTTGTCAGTGTTAAGAATATGTCCAACCCCCTTAAAATTATTCTTAATCCACCCTGATCTGTAACTGCAGCCCACAGCTCAAAAAGCTCAGCAGCACTAAAATAAGAAGGATCACAATTGTTATCAATTTGGTTTAGGGGTAAGGGGATCAAACATGATCATGAGGGATTTTAAGAAGTAATCTCCTTGAACAGATTCGTAGAGACCAGTATGGGTGTCTGATGGTTTAGTCTCTAACCATTCCATCAGATGTCTGTCACAAACAGAAGATGGGTTTCCCTGGTTATGTCAGACACTCACCTTCATCCCTTGTGATGTACTAGACTATAAGGTTGTATATAAAATATCTATCTTAAATTTCAATTCCTTGTGTTCACAAACAGCCAAGCAATAATTAAATCATCAGGTACATAAAGATGTGATATCTACAAAAAAGGCAGTTTCAAAAGTTTTTCTTTTGTAATGGTGTCATTTCTCAGTTGTTTTCTTTTCATTGTCAATGTCTGCTCTAGTGCACTGGGGTTTGAGATCTATCTTCTAAATCACTGCAGGAAGAGCGATTAAAAAAACAACAACATAACAAGTGCTCTGGCTTTTCTGTTCCATACCACATCACGGATCGTTATTGATGTGTTACCTATTTGACAATGTGGGCATTAATCCTTACACTATCAGTGCACTAGAGCGGCCATTTTGAAAAGAGCTTTGAAACAGACATTAAAGTTTTAAGTGTAAAAAGTTGTCAGGATGTTAACAATGAAAAGAAACATTACAGGTATGTTAGTCAAACAGTTGTAGCAACATGTGGGGACATGTAACGCTATATTTAAACAGTTGTAGCAACACATGGGGACGCGTAGCACTATATTTTCCAGAACCCCGCTACTCACTCTTTAACATGAGCTGATTTCCTGGGAAGGCCGTTGAAATGAGTAGAATGATACTTTTTAATTTTATTTAGCACTATTTTGTGTTGAATAGTTATATTAACTTGCAGTTTGTTATCGTCTGTTTCGTTCGTTCTTCTTTCAGTGGTTGCACGTACTTCAGCTCCATGGACGCTGCAGCAAATATAAAAAATAAACCCACAATGTCTTTAGGTAAACTGTACATATGCTACAAGGCTGAATTAGAAAGACCACCTGTAGAATGATTAATAGAAAGAAAACTTTCTGAATTCATGGTCACTGGAGATACAGGACTTTGTCTGAGGGCAGACAGATAATGCAGTTTCACTGGTCAATATACCATGCCTGTTGACCGCCAATGCATTTTTCAATACATAGATGTATTATTGTTAATAATAGGAATTATAAACCAAATATAAATAGACCATGTTGGCTGTGTTTTGCTTTGCCTTAATAGTTGGTTCAGAATGAATTACTTACTTGAGAGATACAAACAACACGCTGTATCATTGATGGGTAAAATGTAGTTGTCCCAAGAGTATATTTGTATCCAAGTTAAATAGTCTCTTTCAGAAATGGGATTATTGTTTGGTGCCCCTGGCGTTTAATGAGTTTGCCAAGCCTAGGTCTGCGACTGCAGACATGTCACAGCGACATAACAAACCATAGAAAATTATTTTTGGACTGGAATTCCAATGTGCTTCAGTATTACACAAACACCACAGTTTCATGGTGACTAACCAGAACTGCTCTTTGCTTGAATAACACCTGATCAGTGAAGAATCCACATGACCAGCAGACAGGTTTCTAATCCCACAGGAATGACAGCTGTTCTGTTGCTGCTGTTAAATCTGTTACCAGAAGGTAATGTATCAATGTCACACCAACATTGCGAACTATGCATTTTCTCCAATTTTGTTCTTAAATAAAACTTGTTACAAACATTCCCTAGCACAAATTGTCCAGATTATTAAAATAATAATAAATAATATTTTAATAATGATCCATTTGAAAAATGATTGATTTTTAATCTGATTGGTTTGGCTAATGATGCCTGGGCGACTTACAGTTGTTACAAAGTATCACATTACAAAATATAAAAATTCAAAATTTCACATTACAGATAAGAGCTGTTATAAAATACAATAAAATCAGTAGTAAGAGCAAATTCAAATGAGAAAATAAAAAATACAGTAAATAATTACGCTTGAGAGCGATTACGACTAAAAGCCGTTAAACTTAAAACTATTTGTTTACAAGAGTAAATTCCATTAAGAGCAAGTAGTAAGTGCAATAAATGGATAATAATGATTTCAAATAAGAGCAATTACAAAAAGCGTGAATATGGTTACCTTTAAGAGTAAAATCAAGTACAAGATACAGAAAATATAATTATGATTAAGAGCAGTAGTAGAATACAGCAAAGTGTGGAGCAGTTAAGTGCAAGTACAAGAGGATGCAAGTACTGATACAGTTGGGTGCCACATAGTCCAGTATAGTTGAGAGTTGTGAGATTTACAGACCAGTCACTGCTTGAAATGTTGTTCAGCCAATCAGAGTGCACTGTGTTCACTCATGTCATTTCATTTTAAAGCAAACCTTACAGGGTGCTTTGTGTGTATGAAGAGAAGTCTTCCGAGTGGATACAATCAGATTTGAGGATTTTACACTAATGAGGGAGGCAACTCTCTCCATGTGCAGTGTGCTGTATGTACCCTGTTGGTATAGCTATAGCATGGACATGTATTCACAACTGAAGTGAATGGCAGATAAATTCTACTTGTCACACAATAGAGAAACATGACCTCTGCTAGAGCTGTTTAGATGAATATTTCACATTTACTCCCTGTGAATCAAATGCCTTGTATATGACCTAGTCAGAATGGGTGTTTTTGCATTTCATAAACTTGTGACCCGAGATGGTTGCATGCCATCTTGCTATTATTTATGACTATTACCTCTGCTACATGTCGTTGGTTTAAATAGTACGCTTTATGAATTAGTCAGGATGTAATTGTTCTAAACAACAAACACTCCATTTATCCCGCTTTTTCAGTTTTGTGTGGCCTTATGAAGCCATCTGTTCCTGATGTGAGGTCGCACAGTGACTCCGTGTCACCCATGTCATTTACAGCTGTCTTTCCAAACGATTGCTCTTTAGACACATCTAGTGTGCGGTGGCAATCACAAGCTGACACATATTATTTATTGCAGATTGATTTTTCTCACTAATTGAGGTTGAAAAGCTTCTATTTGCGTGTCTGCTATGGTTTTGCCTTCTCTGTGCATTGGTGTTGGCCAGACTACTTGTGACTTGGGCAGCCTGCTAGGGCTGCTAATTAGGGTTTTATTTAAAATATGTTTTCTTACCTCTTAGCTTATTAGCACAAGCAATATTACCAGCATTCAGCAGGTTGACAATACCTCTGCATTTGAAACATTTGCATATAGTATCTTGAATTAACATAATGCATTTTAAAAAGGGGACCAGATATAATGTTATTAAAGCTAGTAAAAGGTAAGAACATTTAGATTTTTAAATAATTGGTTAGCTCTATTTTAAAGGGAGGCGACTGTCAATTTATTACAGTCATATCTGTAGCTCTTTCTTCCCATTTACTAAATGACAAAGCACAGCTGATGGGAACAGGCTGCTGTAGAAGATAGGATGCATTTTAGGTCTGAGTGAGAGGCTCTCATTTTGTCTTCATCAGAAACACCCCGGAATGACCATCATTTTATAGGCTTGGTGGAGGGTTCATTTGACCAGTTTCCCCTTTTCCAGCTACAGTATGTGGAGAAGAATGTATATATTTCCAGAGCAATCAAGTTTGAGTGCCTAGTTTGACATTCATTCCCATTGCACATTACTTTGAGCATATTGACAAATCATTTATCACCAAGTTTGTACCAATTTTGTAAAATGGAAAGGAAGAAACAAACAATATGCATGGAAGTTGTCTTAAATTAATGTAACTTCTTATTTTCAGTATGTGCATGGAGTATTCTGTGTATATAAAAAGGGCAATATACAGTATGGGAAAAAAGATATGCTTAAATCTAAATTAAAATACAGAATGCAGAGAATTACTTTCCTTAGATCCACGTCTGTTTAGTAATGTGGTGTAATTTGGAAGAGTGAGATTCGCCCAGTCATTCTGCCATTGGATTTGAATGCATGCAAGGTAGATTACATTAATAATAATAATAATAATAATAATAATAATAAAAATAAATACATTTTTTATTTGTTAAACATGTATTTTCACTGAAAGTACATTATGCCTTTGAAAATAAACAAAATATTTAGTTTAGTAGTACATTCATACTGTACATCTTAATGATTGATTGAGTGTCTGAAACCGATGGTCAGTACTTATGTGCACTGCCTTATACTAATCTGATGGACTTGCACCTGACCCATGGATTACCGACCCTTTATTTCATTGGCACATGGATTAAGCCTGTCGGTGTAGTATGAGTATAATTTTTTATAATATACTGAAGTCAAATCCAATATAATGGCTCATTTTGATGGTGTTTATTTGTTGTTGTCTATTTCCTTTTTTCTCTTTTTCGTGTCATGACAAAAAGAAAAAAAAATCTAATTCATCCTAAAGTTGAAATGTGTAACATGTGTATTATGTGTACACTTACATACATATCTTATATAAGGAAACTCTCAGGGTTGTGCTGTTTTATATTCAGTATGGAAGTGGATAAATCCTTGTGTAAAACAATAAGCGATATCATAAACACCATTTGTGAATAATGTATATACTGTAGAGGTGAAACTATAAATATCCCCTAAGTAATGCATCCTTCTGCCTGTGTCCAGTCTTGTTATCAATCAAACCAGATCAGAAATAAAAACTCCACAGGAGTGCAGATGGTACTACAGCTTATGAACGATTGCTAAATGGCTTTTAAAATCCTGATATCCGTAGACATTTTCTCAGTTCTGTTTGGCATCAGAAACCATCCTTAATCTACAGTCAAGAATATCTCTAAATAACCATCTTCATTTAAAATGAAAGTCTCTTATACAGAAGGCCTACTCTGCAGCCTAACATAGTTAACACCTACCTGTACTGTAACTCTCATTTTCTGATTTTAGGACCTTTTTCTGAGACTTCACTCGCACTCAGAGGGTTATTTTTGGAAGGTGGTAAGTGGTTTTACATTGAAGAGTGTGGGTGAAGCATTTATTTTACGTGAAAATACTATATTTTATAACTTACGTTTTTCATTCTGTTGACACAATCTAATCATGTAACTTTGCAAACAAGACAGTTACACAATTATTTTCAAAACTTGGTAGGGGTTACTTTACCATAATTATATCAAGTAAATATACGCTGCTTCAACAGATGGTGTATATAGAAGTTATACAGCCGTCATAAAGCTGTGGAAAGGATAGCATCACTGGCAAGGTGTGTTATTGTCAGGAAGCAAACCCAGAGACAGAAGCTGCAGTTTAAAATGCTAATGCGCTCTTTTAATAAGAACTAACCAAAAACAATAAACAAAAACACCGGAACAAAATAAACAGCCACAGTGGACAAAACAAACATTGGCTTGGCTTACATGGACATGAAAATCGACTCTCCTGTCATGACTGTGTGACGATGTCATGCGAATACATCGTGAAACAGCAAAAGGATGTCCTTTTGGCAGCGTGACTTTAAGGGCAGGGTCAGTCGCTTTCTCGCGATAAAAATAGCTGTAAAAACTCATGTAAACAGAGCAGGAATCGTCCTTGTGGCTCACGAAATTTCTATACAGCGTTTTGACTTAGTAGAAATTATAGTGTAGCGTGCACGGGGGAAGGCAGCAGCAGAGCTGGTAGGTGACGTAATCACACACAGGGACATAAGCCCGATATACGCTCCTTGGCGCTATGCTTTAGTGTGAGAGGTCCCGGGTTCGCGCCCGCCCTCCATCTGGGTGTGGATTGCCTCGCCCTGTGTGATGCGCCTGTCTGCGTTAACCGAGATCACTACAATATTTTATAAAATTGTGTGTGTGTGTGTTGGTAAGGTAACCAGATAAACAAGTAGCTAATGCGCAGCGTAATTCAGAATGTGCGCGACAACACGTGAATTCATTTCTCTTGTTAAATTTTTTTACCTTCATGGCAACGCATGAAGCTCTCCTCATGATATTAATAGACATTCTTTTCCTACTTAGTAAGCAGACACGGACATTTAAATATCCCCTCCCCTAAGTGACTATGAACTGAGTAATCTGCATTGGTACGGCCGATTTTGTTTCCTAAATCAGAACTGCATAGCAATGCATTTCCTGAAAAGTACGGCAAACACATGGTGAGAAAAACTGTCATGACTTGTGTATGTAAACGCCGCCATTGAAACAAAATAATACCCAGTTTACGTACCCTGTGGTTTCAAGGTCGAGTCGCCGCTTACAAGGAAATATAGCTTCAGAAAAACTCCCCTAAACACCAACAGTACACAGCACAGCAATAACCACCTTCAACTCTATTACCAACATTAATTCTAACAATAACAACCGTGATCACCCTTTGTAGGCACATGTAATAAAAAGATTGTGTGTCATATTCTAAACTTGCATAGTGAATATCTGTTACACTCAGAGTCAGGATTCGGTCAAACATGACAAAAATAACCATTTCGCGATTTGAGTATTTAAAAATTATCAAAGAACGAAATGAAATGGTTATTTTGGTCTTTGAGCAAATTATTTTGCAGTGAAATAACGAGAAAGAAGTTTGGCAATCAAGCTGAGTTTATTCACCAGAATGAAGGTTATACATAGCTCTTTTCTAGTTGCTGTCTTCTGAGTACTTCTCATAGAGAGTATACCTACAGGCATAAGTAAAGTATAACTAGCAGCATAGTTGAAGGTTTCAAACAGACTTAGTAAGCTGTAGTAAAGTAAAATAACAAGACCACACATACTCAGTTACTATTAGTTATCCACCATATTCCCTTCTTCTTTCGCAATGTTTTGACTACTGAGATGCTACAAGGGGAGTGGCTAAGCATAATAGAAATGAATTTCAGTGCAAGGCAGTTCATTACATATTGTGGAATAAAGATGGAGACTGCTTTTTGACAACAAGAAAACCTTAAATGTTTTTATTTTAGATGATGACCACTTTGGTAAATGAACATTTGCAAAAGAAACCATATTGAGAGCTCTACGGGGCTACTGAGCCTCATTTTAAAACACTGTTTTGATTGTTTAGAACTTTAGATAATAACAGTCAAGTAAAATTAAAGTAGTTCAATCAAATTAGATACATATAAAGCAACCATAATGATAACTCATTTAAAAAAAAAATTGATTTAGAAACATTCAAATCACTGTATTTGTATTTGTTTTTGCAAGGCTTGCTGCTGTGGCATTTAGAATTGCACTGAATGCCCTTACACACACAGAGGCACTGCTGCACGAAGAAAACGTTTGTTTTCTTTGGGTACGTCGTTAGGAGTTAGGAATGAACTATCGGACAATTGAAATTCATTCCGACTGTAAAAAACTCCAGCAGACCGAAGACCGAAGAAGCTGTCTCTTCTTTTCTGTATCGTTTTTTGCTTGTTTGGTATTTTACATTTCACTATTTGATATATCGCTTTACTCAAAGACAGAAGAAGCTGGCTCTTCTTTTCTGTTTTGTTCTTTGCTTGTTTGATGTTTTCCATTTTGCAATTTGAGCAAAATAATTTGCTCAAAGACTGAAATAACCTTTCATTTCATTCTTTGATCATTTTTAAATGCTCAGATCACGAAATGGTTGTTTTTTGTCAGTGACTGACCAAATCCTGACTCTGAGTGTAACGTATCTACTAATGGAGAGCCTAACTGGCAGCAGAAAATCTGGCTTTCACAGAATCACAAAATATTTGCTTTATTTTCGTTTTCATCTGATGAAGGGCTTTTGTTTTAGGGGGAATTCGGCAGCTCACAGTATTTATCTGAATCACTAAGGGCTCTGTAATTGAACAGATTGCATCTGATTTTAATGATATGTTTCCTTTGGGACTCCATTGAGAATGAGACAGATGACTCAATTGGGTTTTCCCGGTTAAGGTTTTGAATAAATTTGAGTAATTATGATAGATAAAAAAATAGACCAGTCCTTAATCCTTATCTACTGTCTTGGTTATCCCTAGCCAGACATCAGCTAAGAAATCAACAAAGGAAACCCCATTTTATAAATATTGTGAAACACAATTAGATACTTCATAATAGTGTCATTTCTTCATACTATTTAGGAAGGACAAACGGCAAATATGGAGATTGCTATTTGGAAGTATTTACACTTTATTGAAAAAGCAATAGGTGAGTGAAATGCACAAGAGCATTAGAAGCTGGCTATGAATTACCATTACACTTTAGAGTGCCACATAGTAGTGCACTAGAGGGAGTAGGATTAAACCTGGTCGATCAACATTTAATAATGTGTATTGTTGGTGTTTTGTAAAATGAAGACGTTCATTAAATAATAAAAAGGATTAGAAGCTTAAATCATTATTATGTTAATATATGTCTGCAAGTATACAGATAAATGGTAACTTACCTTATCATATTAAACACCTTTAAATCCAAGTTGTTTTCCGGGATCACACAGGGATTGGTTTGTTTTAGCGGATTTAGACTTGAAAAATGTGAAAAATAATGATATCATTATTTGTAAGAATGGATGGATTTTTTTTTTTTTTGCTTTCCTAGAGTAAATGTGATTTTTCCATACAAGCAGAATCATAATGGTCTGGGCAAAATGTGCAGCAGTTACAATTTGGACAACCGGATAAGATAACTGCCCTTTCAGCTTCATTGAATATCCACCAGAGCTTCACAGTTCTAGTCTACAAATGTTGTATTCTTTCACGTATTAAAGGTGACATACCCACAGCTGGTAACTCTTTGTGTTCCTGGATGCCACTGCAGTAATAGCTGGTGTTATAAGACATCACTCTGTAGTTCTGATCTCACGTTTCCCTTTTGCGAAATATAGGGGTTTTATATCTGAGGGACAACAGTTTTGTTTGAAAGAAATAAAACTAAATTAGGGAGTCATGCATTACTGGAATCTGATTACATTTTCATTAACTTGTAACTGCAGTGGTTCCTTTATCAGGCAGGTATGTGGGAACACATTGTATATTTGTGTACAAAAAAGAAGTTTACTTTCTAATCCATAACAGGCTAATCCATAACATAGAAATCAGAAAGTGATTCAACAGTACAAGTCAAACCTTACATGTCACATGATTGTGTGTTTCATATCATGCTAGAAAATGGCATCAGTAGATCTTCAAAGAATATTTTGAGCTGCCGTCTGACCAACTATTTGTAACTGTAACTAGTTACAATTTTGTTCAAGTAACTTGTAACTGTGACAGATTACACTTTAAAAGTAACTTCCCCAATACTGAATACAAATGTAACACTGACTATTGTTGTTGCTTATTATTAGCAACATTTTAAATGTTGCTCTACAATGTAAAGTAATGCTGAATGGATAAACGGGTAACATTTCTGTTGCCACAGTTTAGAAAGGAAAGCATCAGAGCAATTATTTGAGAACTGGAAGAGTATTCAAAGGCGATGTGGATGCTTATCCTCAATTGAACATAAATGAGACAAATGACACAACAGCAAGGATAAAACAGCCACAGTGAAAAATATTTAGCTTATCCTCAGTTTGCTGGTAGAGTACATGCACACGGACATTGTTTTGTATATCCTTTGCAGGAAATATATAGGCCTATATTATTTTATTTTTTTAGTCATATCAGTTTTCAGTAGGACCAGGGTTAACACCAACAGGGCAAAACCCTGCGTCAATAGCAGTATCCCCCTAGCTGACAAGTAGATGAGTAAACCGGACTGGCATTCCTGCACTCTGTCTATTAATGGCTCAAAGTCATTTTTGTTTACTGGAGTCCTTTTTCTTCCCATAGATACAGAGAGATAACTTCCAACTTTGTTTTGACACTTTTGATTAAGGACTATTGAAGGAACACCTGTACAGTTTTTAACAATGACTTGGTCCTTAGAAAGATTGATTTTCTACATTAAAAAGGGAGGCTTTGTCTAAAACGGGCTTTTGTTATGTTAATGAGGTAGGGAAGATTTCCAATTCAATTTCACCTGAGCGGTGGTCAGCTACCGTTTCTTTTGTGTGTTGTCCCCTGGGCCCCTCCTTGTCTTTTTAAACTGCAATTTAGCTGGAGCGGCAGGCAGAGTAAATTGACAGCCGCTGGTACACTTCTGGTGATATTACAGCCATCGTCTTGTATTCAATCACGGGGGAAGGTAGTTGCTCAGTCTATATAAGAAATACCCGATTCCAAGTCTATAGTCATAGCGAACACTTGAAAGAAACGGTAATGATATAAAAATGCTAATCCTGTTAAATAACTCTTTTAAACAGTACGTCTTTTCAGTTCTGTCAGTGTAAAACAGAATGTGAGCTGCTGTGTAGGATCCTCTGAGGTCAAATGGCACAATAGCAATTAAATAGCAATCACATAAAGTGGGCATATCCACTGTTGCATTACAGTCAAACAAGCCCATATACCTGACAATCTACGGTAATGAGTTTTGAAAGTGAGGATTTTTTGGAATTAAGTTAGACAGGCTCAGCTAACTGCATTTATCATTTTTTGTGCAAACTTGGATCTCCTGCAAGCCTAAGAGATTGTATTTTAATGAGAAAATAAATCTTGAAATTTGCAGATTTTTACCAGAATACTAATTTAACATGTGTGCCAGACTGGCATATGTTACTGTATGTGAAACCACATTTGTAATACCTATTTATAGGGATAACTTATCTATGGGAGAAAAATTAAGCATGAAATTATACACATGTACCTTCATAACTAGTTACTTTAATACTACTACATTCGAGTAATGTTGCACTACAAAATTGGGCACTAAAATTAAATCTGTCCTGTTGCTCATAGTCTTGTATTGGAGCCAATTGGACAGATGAAAGTTTTAGATGAAAGTGAGCATTTATTTAGCAGAATAAATAAATATATGTCTGCTTGGTTATATGTATCAGTTTAATAAATAAACAGGATCAATATTGGGTGCATTCTGTAGCTCTGATTTATTTTTTGTAATTTATTTAAAAAATAATAATAGATAAATCCATTTGATATATAACAGTCCACTGAAGCGTTTTAAATTTGTATTTTTATTTTAAGTAAATAAATATACACTTACAGTTTATTAGAAAACATATGCTTTTACCCTGCCGTAAGTTGCACATACCCATCATAAGCATACAAGTAGCTTTTCTTTTCTTCCTGCAGCACATTACCCATTATTTAATATATGTAATAAAACTGTCAGAGTATTGGACATAGGCCATCAGCCTGAAGTCTAGAAATGGGATGTGATTAGTGTTTAACATTAGCAGAGACACAAAAGGACGAACAGTCCTCTTAAAAGAAGATACAAGATACAAGACTTGACAAGGTTGGTGTAAGAGCAATTTTTATATGGATGTATACCACCAACTCTTGACAAGAGCACTTGCTATAATTATAGCATTTTAGATGGTGTAGGTAGGTTTGTTAGTGATTGAATGTCCATGTTTGCACTTTAGATTTAGATTGATCATAAACCAGAAAGTGACAAAAAATGTACTGTTACACATTTAAAACATGTAGTTATACATTTACAAAAAAAGATATGGATTTGTATTTGTAACTTTGTTTAGCCTTTAATAGTAGTACCATAGTAAAAAAAAAAAAAAAAGCATTTACAGTAACTTACGGTAAAGAGAAGATATCTACGGTGGCACGTTGAGACCATGGAAGAAACATAATCTTCGTTATGTTGAAATCACGAGAAAATGTATCTTAGGATCTCGAGAAAATCAGTCAAGAATGAAAGCAGTGTGACCTGCTGGGATAACTGATCTCGTGATCAGGAGATAACGGAATGGTGATATTGAGATCCTGATATAAATTATCTCGTGATCAGGAGATAACGGAATGGTGATATCGAGATCCTGAGATAAATGATCTTGTGATCAGGAGATAACGGAATGGTGATATCGGGATCCTGAGATAAATTATCTTGTGACCTCGACATAACTGAGTTTTCTTTTTCTTTTTTTGACGGCCTCAATAAGCCACCATAGATATCCACGGTTGTCAGAAACAATCTGTATGGGTAGATGCTTTAGACCTTTCCGTATGTAAGACATTCCGTGCTGACCTGCACTTTACTTGGGGATCTGTATGTACTTCCACTTCTTCTCCAAATACAGAAAAAATTGACACATTTGTACCTAAAATAAAGAAATACACACAGTGAATGTACCATATGTAAAGCTTGGTAGGGCCAATGGCATTCCAGGAATGTAACAAAAGGCTTTTTTTTGCCAGCATTATTAAGAATAGCTCAATGGGGACTCCTACGTGGGTGTTTCTGTGCTGTGTGGTTTACAGTATCAGTGGAAGCAGTTTGGGTTATGTAAGTCTGTGGATAGTCATTTTAAAGTAGTCTTACTCTTGTCGAGCAATAGCAAGAGCAGTATATTTATAAAATTCTACTGGATTACGGTTTTGGTTTAACACTTGTGTTGACAGCAATGTGCAACTGGAATATGCAAAACAAACCATTTGTATTTAATACAAAATAGATAACTAAATACATGCATTGCTTATATTGACTGAAACATGCCTGTCATCACGTGACACCTCCCTAACAGTATACAAGATGTATAAAGTACAAAGCAAATCGCTAAAGCAAATTCTGCAACAAAATAATACGTTATTATTTGTAAGAATGGTGCTTTCCGATCATGAAGAAACGTTCAGTTTAAAATAAATAATAGAATAAAGAGCAGGTCACCTGTTTCCTGATTACAAGAAAGGTACCGGATCTTATAATGAAGGAAGAGGGATAGCATTTTGGATAATATATAAATGTGCTGACCTTGATTTACAGTAGCTCTGTGTTAGTGTTCCCCGCCCATGTGTGTATTATGTGTTATCTGTTGCGTGTGATGTTAATGTTGGTGTGTGTGTGTGTATATATATATATATATATATATATATATATATATATATATATTGTAACACAGCAGGGAGGGGGTTAATATCCTCCCTGCAGAAAACATGTGTGTATGCACATTTTGTTTAATTGTTTTATTGTTTTGTTAATTGTTTGATTAGTAATTATCCCCTGCACCTGGTGATCATTGTAAATTAGAGCCAGGTGCAGGGTATATAAAGGAAGCAGCCAGTCTGTTCAGGGCTGCTGGTGTGTTTGGAAGCCCGCTTGACAGTGTGCTCAAGCATATAAAGAAAAGGTAGTGTGAAAACATTTTTGTTTTGTGTTAAACCTGTGTGGTTTGGTGTTTGTTTGGCAGGTAAACGGCTTAGCTGTCCTGCGAGCTAGTCAGGGACCTGCCTGTATAGTGAGTGCTCCAACAAGGAGCTAGGGGTTTATTTTGTGTTTGTGTTTGATTTGTGTATTAAAAATAGCGCGTTAGCGCTTAAACTCCATTTCTTGTGTCCTGGGTCTGCTTTAAAAGGGCCAAACGAACGACCGTGAGTACCGACCGGTTACAATATATATATATATATATATATATATATATATATATATATATATATATATATATTGGTGCACAGGATATAATGTGGGATATTTAGCATGTTAAAATACATAGTTGTATTTAGGCATGGGGATTGCACAATCACTTCACGTGCAGATAAAATGTGTATTAATATGTGAGCACGGGGAATGCACAAATTAGTTCACGTGCTGGGGTTCAAGTGAATAATTAATTAGTAATTGAATTCCAGCACAGCTGTATAAATAGCTGCACAATTCACTCTCTCGGGGTTGTGTGTTCAGGAGTGGAGAACAGGAGAGAGAAGGAGAAAATAATTAAAAACTAAAAGCAAAACAAATGCTACTCATGCAAGAGGACTTGCACAATACTTGTTTTGGGGTTCATCCACCGTTTCTTAGTCTGTCTATTTGTTTTGGCCACTGCGATGTTTGTTTTGTTCAGTGTTTGTGTTTTGTTAAACCTTTTATTCTACAATAAACTGGCTCATCAGCGCAATTTCATCACTCACCAGTCCTGTCTGTGTCCATTACTTCCTGGTCTGATGTCACCACTACAGCCTGCTTGTCACACGCTCCCATATATGCTTCAAGTTCGAGTCTGCTTGAGTTTCTGGCCTTA
Organism: Acipenser ruthenus; assembly: GCF_902713425.1. Lineage (NCBI taxonomy): Eukaryota > Metazoa > Chordata > Actinopteri > Acipenseriformes > Acipenseridae > Acipenser > Acipenser ruthenus. The sequence goes on from NC_081196.1 coordinate 50,667,381, forward strand.
TTGTTGGTGTAGGTAGCTGCATGCCCACCTTTTGCCTAACCATGTTTTAACATCATCTTCAGGTTTGAACAATACCAGTGGCTAGCCAACTAATCTGATGAACAGGAGCGTCGACACTGTTGCTGTTTAGAGTGCTAAAAATGAAAGTCATTTTCTGACTTATAGTCGTCGTAACAGGAAAGCATTTTTGTACATTGTACATATTATGTACATAAAGTTTCTTTTTTTCATAGGTTTTGTCATTTTCAAACTGTATAACTCTCGCCTCTCAAGCAAAAAGGTACCGTATCTGATTACAATTATATGTCACATGGCCTACTGTAGTTAGTGTTAACATTTGCAGACTTTAGAGAGTTGTTAAAAACACAGTAAAAAAAAAAACCCAACCTTTGGCAGCTTGTATTTTTATTAGTATGTCATTTTATAATATACAATTAGCTGTTTACACAGGTAAGACACGTAATATCAGTCACCTTCTCAGCTTTTGATTTCAGCAGACTTTAGTGCTGCAGTAGTCCTGTTGTAAAACAGATATCTACTGTATGTAAAAAGTAAGTTGCTTTGGTAATGATTTTACGTGCGATTGACGTTGTATAATTTATCGATATGAGTTTTACAATTTACTTGCAGTGATTTGCTATTGTACCTGCTTCTGAACAGGTCTGTATTTTCACTGGGAAAGCATGGACCACATCTTGCATTGATAAAACACAGTTATAACCAATGTTTGACGTAGTGGTCGTTATCTGCTATATAATTGATGGCAGGAACGTTTTTTAAAAGTGCTTTTTAGGTTATTTATGTTTCAAGTCAATTCCAAGCATCTACCATAGATATTTTCTGCTCTATTGGGAACTGATCGGATGAGACGATCCATGAGGTATAACTCATTTTAAAGGCTTGGTTTCACTACTTTAAAGGCTGGGAGTGTTTTGATATGTTGGTGTTTTAGATCATTAAATAGACCCAACGGTACTCTTCAAGGTGGCCAGGCTAACACAAATGGGGTTTCCATGCGGGTCAATTTACACGTGAAATATCGATGCGCGTGCACGTTTGGGAGAATTACTCGGGTAAATCAGGTTTGTGGCCGAAAAAAAGGCCAAAGAGAGGGATAGGGTAAATCTCATTTACTCATGTAAATGACGAAACATACGGGAAAATCCACGCCCAGTTTCGCATGGAAACCTGCATTTCATGTGTAAATGTTAATGAGCGTGTTTATCCTTAACTATAAATATTGCAAGGGAGCAGGTCAGTTGTTACTGTGGATTCCAAGACTGCAGAAAGTAGAGGCTGATGGGCGATTTTATGGTTAGCAGTGGTGTAGTTCACCTTAATGATAATGCAGGCTGCTTTTTTATTATTATTTTTTGCTGTGTCTGGACTGTCATGTTGTATATCTCTTGTGGGTTTACAGTTTTGTATAAAACCACTTACCATGAACTGTTTGAGAATGCCTTTGCTGTAAAAACTACACTAAAGTTAAACACAAAGAGCAAGTGAGCTGCTTAAATGTAACTTAATTAATTCCCGTCCTTTTTTTGATCCCAGCTATGTCCAAAGACAACGCGTGTCTGCCCTCCACGTTAATAAATATAGTTGGTGAACTGGATGTCATGAGCCAGTTCGATCGCCCAAAATAGCACAACAAACATCCAACAAAGTTGTTGATGCCCTCTCAGAACTGACCAAATAAAATTGCAAATGAACGTATTGATTGTGTTTTATTTGTTGGCATCATTAATATTTAACACAACAGTAAATCCAACACAACTTAAAAGAAAGGAGAGCATCTCTGACAGCACAAGCTCATATCGCTGTCCTCATATCGCTATCCTCATATCGCTGCTGTCCAATTGAAACTGGCAACTGATAACCTTCACAGTTGCCAAGTCCGCTTATAATAAGCGGGATTGGGCTTGTTTTTTGAGAGTTGCGGGTTGTAATTTGCATGAACACCATACTCTAACATGGGTTGTGCTTGTTTTGGGCTTGTTGTGAAAGGCAGTGCCGCTTTTTTTTCTCGTGAGATTGTAACCTTCCCCGTCTGTCTCGCAGGCAGCCATTGATTCCTGAAAACCTCATTTTGTTGTTGACAAGAGTTTGTGCAGGATACAACAGGCAGTGGCAATTTTGGGAATTAATTAATACACTTCAGTCCATTTCATCAGTATCTGTCACCTTCCTTTCAAGTGCCCACTACCCATATTTGCCCAAGCGTGGTGTTGAATGCTTCCTCAGTAGCTGTCAGCCGTCCAGATGGGTAGGGTTTCTAAGCCAGGGTAGTATACGCAGCATCACCTGATCCCCTACATGCTGTATTTCCTGAATGAAAGGGATATATATATACAGGTGTGTATATATATATATATATATATATATATATATATATGTATATAACAGACATGGTGATCTGCAATACCTGTTGGTCGTTAGTTTATTCACTACTAACGACATGACACCACGCTAATGACATTTGGAAAACACATTATTAACCAACCCAGCACGAGGTATTTTGCTTTATTAGAGCAGCTTAGATTCACTTGTGTGCCAGTTCTCTGCGCATGGAAACCACATTTTCACAAAATGTCACTGATAATCTTCAAAAACAGCATGAGTACTTTACGCGTAGCTAATTTACATATCACCTCCCACCTTTCCCAATCATTTGCATGACGCCGGGTGAAAAGCCCAGTTTACTCGAATAAAATAAACTGAGCGAACGGAAACCGAAAAAGCATTTTACACAAGACGTTTTTCTCGTGTAAATGTCTTGAATTAAAAAAAAAAAACTTCCATGACTGTTGAGCCTAATTTATCTTTGTTTTTGTGATCATTTAATGAACTAATTTTGAGGAGTCAAAATGTTCCCTAGTTTTAAAACCATAACAGGAAAAAACACACTTTTTAAAGATAGGCTGTTTCAGTGCAATTTCAATGTTTTTGTTTTGTTTTCAATTTAAGACCTGCTGTGCACTGTGTCAAGTACCACTGTCCTTTCAGCATTCCCAATCACTATGGAAACAAAAATATTTCATCATTTACATAGGCAACATAAACCCTATTAATTCACTATCTGAACAGTTTATATGCTGAGAAAGGGAATAGTTGAGATTAGCTGTTGCTGTTAAGGCTGCCAAGACAACCGACAATGGGCCCAAAGATGTTCTAAACAGCAGAATTTAATTTAATTGAATCCTAAAACTTTTTCCCCCTGCTCTGCAGATAAGAGTATCTGTCCAGTTGTATAGGTGTATTTATTCTTTATTTAATGAGGGAATAAATCATATTGAGATTGCAAATATCATTTTTAGGTGTGACCTTTCAGAAAAAGCCCAAGTAACCATTTTGTCTGAAATTTATCTTAGGCCTTCAATGTAAGCTCATTACAATTTAGAAAAAGGTGAAGCTGGTTCATAATAATCTGAATGCAACTGAATATTTTATTGACTTTGGGTAACACTTTGTGTACATTAAGTGTCTCGGAAATGCTGTATTTCTTGCTCTTATTGTATTACTTGTATTGTAACACTTGAAATGTATTTGCTTACGATTGTAAGTCGCCCTGGATAAGGGCGTCTGCTAAGAAATAAATAATAATAATAATAATGAATTACTGGGTATTTACATAGTAGTTACTCAGTAAAATACATGTGTACTTACAATGTTGTTATGCATAGTTACAATGTACTTAATGTGTAAATATTTTTGCACGCTATAACTCTAACCTATCCCTAAACCTTTTGTGATACAAATATGTACTTACTTATGTTGTGCAAACGTTAAGTACCATATTCCTAAGAATTTAGCCTGCATCTTAAATTCAAGTACAATAGTGATACGTGTATTAAAATCGCCAACAAAAGCTGTGACTACCTGAGTACACAAACAGCAACGTGACTGACTGCCGAGAAAAGATGAACAAAGACGTCACTGCCTGAATATACAAGCAGCAATGTGATTTACTGCTGAGAAAAGACGAAACAAAACGTTACTGCCCGATCTCGAATCATCCATGACATACAGGCAGCCATTTTCTAACAAACAGTACAAGCTTGGACAGATCGGAAATGCTGACCAGACCCAAGTATTTTTAGACATGCCAAGCGATACCACAGTTCACCTGGGAGAAAAACAGGTGTGAGTAATCACGACTGGAAATGAGAAGCAGCACATAACTGTAATGCTCTGTGTGATAGCAGACGGCCGCAAACTGCCTCCATATGCGTAATTGAGGTTGTATCTTTGTAAATGCATCTTTATTTGATGTTTTATTTTTTCCTCGAATTGAGGGTGGGGAATTTGGGCTGCGTCTTAAATTCGAGGGCATCTAACAATTCCAAGTAATACAGTACATTGTAACTATGCATAATAACTTTGTAATTATGTGTAAGTACACATGTATTTACTATGTAACTACTATGTAAATCTACAGTAATTAGAGACACTTAATGTAAAGTGTTACCTGACTTTGTATAAACAAACCAGAAAGGACCACATGAACACATAAGTGCAGGAGCACATGTACATTGATGTATTTATCTGACAAAAACATTTTACATATACTGGTACATTATCTGTGTACAGGAGAAATGACAAATTTCATGGGACAGTTTTTTTTTTACTTTTATTTATTTAGTGTATGTCCTAACAGGATTTAAAAAAGTAACTTGTTATAGATATAACAAAATAATCAGTTATCTTAACTACTATATTATTCTTGGGATTTAGATTCAATTTCTATTTTAGTCATCACACCCTGGTGACTTTTTAAAGCACCCCTGTAGATTCAATAGAGCTCTTAGAAACATGTCTGATTTTTACATCTGTAACACCATGCTGTAATCATTAACCTGTCCCTCTGCAGCACTCTGCCGCTAGTGTTGCAGGAGGACAGGTTAGAATGAAAGCATTGTGACCTTCAGGAATTTTTGTTGAGGAAAGAAATTTAAATATTTAGAACTATTCTAAATAAACATGTATTCAAATTACTGCCTACCAATTATTTCAGCAACATTCATGAAGGAAGTCTTGACAAATCACAGGACAATATACTTTTTACTTTGAAAATCGGTTTTGTTTCCAACAATGGTAAATGCATGGTTGGTTTCACAGACCCTGATAAGTACTAATATCGGACTACCGTACCTAAAATAACATAAGGTAGTCCAAGATGGTAAGTGTTAGTGTATTTATTTAGTTTTCTTTTTTTTTTAATATCCTTTTTTTGCTTTTGCTTCAGCATTTAGGAAGATTGCACACTCAAACCAGCTTGTAGTGCACAATGGTTCTCAAGTGGGGGTGGGGGCGGGGGGTCATGAAATAACCCAATCACAAGCATGCCTGCTCGGTCAAATGGAGAAACCGCAAACATACCCATGCAATCAGATGGCTGAATCAAAGCATTTCTGCTCAATCGAACGGCTCAATAGCAATTTCTGTCCTTCGGGAGAATTGACAGACTGTGTAATGGCAGGCAGACTTACCCTTTACATTAATCCCAACATGTAGACTTCTGAAGAAAGAGTGAGACAGTCATGGGTATAGTGAGGTGCTCTGTTAATCTGCTTTGAGCTGCCGTCAATACAGACCCAGTTTTAAAGATCCATTGGTGTAAACTGTACCTCACATGTCGATTAAACTCTTGTTAGAGGTTTATTTTCAAGTCCCTTACTCCCTAAGTGAATTAATGTTTCTTCCCTGTGGATGCCTGTAAATATTATTCACTTATAAACGCATGTTTCAAGCATATGTTTTTTTTTTCCTTTACTGGTATAAAGGGGAGGGGGTCCCATCTTGGAAATGTTTGAAAATTAATTTCTCAAATTAGTGCTGGGGGTGGTCGTGTATTTATTAGTAAATAGATTATTAATTAGTTAAACTATAACACACATGTAACTTTATGTCGGTATCTATTTTCTACGACAGTCTGTTGAGATGCATATTGGACGAGCATCACTAGCCTGGGGTTAGAAAGTGGAATTTGATTACTTCAGTCTGAACAACAACAATATAAAAAAGTGGACGTTACAGTTATAGGGCAGCAGTGTGGAGTAGTGGTTAGGGCTCTGGGCTCTGGACTCTTGACCGGAGGGTCATGGGTTCAATCCCCGGTGGGGACACTGCTGCTGTACCCTTGAGCAAGGTACTTTACCTAGATTGCTCCAGTAAAAAAAACCCAACTGTATAAATGGGTAATTGTATGTAAAAATAATGTGATATCTTGTAAGTCGCCCTGGATAAGGGCGTCTGCTAAGAAATAGATTATTATTATTATAAACCATCACTGGCAACAGCCTCAACGCAAAATATAATCTGATAGCAATATTAAACACTTTCCTGAATCAGGGCGTCTCTTCCTGGGTTTCACGCTGAATTTCTGAGCATCGGAAACCTTGGTTCTCATTGAAGACGCCACCCCGATGATGTGAGGCATTGTTTCTCCTTCCAGTTTCAGTGAACGCCAGTACAACCACTAACTTGGAAAAAAATATTCTAAATAAATCCAGCTGTTTAAGTTTCTGCAGTGACCACTTACCTCCAGCTGAGTTCTGATCATCATCGCTGATGTGTTGCTGAGGAACAGGTCACTAATGCACTACCCTCAAGCTGTTTCACATTGCTTTAACATTTAATTTAGCATTTTATGACATAATTGTTTAGTACAGTTTATTAACTAAACTATACTTTCTTATTGGGTCCACACTTTTGCATCCAATAGTGCCTGACAGACACGGCTGATAATACAGTCACTGATTCAAGCACCTTGTTCTCTGTGCCTTCTCAACAGGAGCAAAGGGAAATGTTTTTATAAGTAAACCTGCAGGTTTCCAAAGCGTATCTGTCTTTTCAAGCTGACACCTGTATCATTTTCTTGTCCACAGTAACCATGCAATCATCTTGGGGTATACCAGTAGATATAATCAACTATAAGGAAAAAAAATGTGTTGAGTGTTCTCCCTGGACTAATCCACATTAGTACAACTGAGCTTCCGCTGTTAACAAGCTGTAAAGATGGGTCTCTTCAAGCACTGTTTTTTACTTGGCATTTCCTAATAAAAGTTTACCACAGTATTTTTGCGTGGTAATTTTGCAGTTTTCCCATGCTTTTACCATACCGTGCAGGGCTTTGCAATGCTTACCTATGTTTTACCATGATCTCACTAGGCTATGCTTTTACTATGGTAAACTTTTAAGAGGGGCTTTGCCTCTGTTTCTTTGTTTCTAATACTTCAAGTAAGGCCTCAATCAGCGGTTCTCAAAGTTTCTCCAATCTGGATCCCTTTTGAAGTGACTTGGATCTGCTGTGACCACCCTGGACATGAATCCACTACTTATATTGTATTGTAATACTTCTAGATGTCTTTAGACAGTGTGATGTGGACTAACATGAATCAATGAGACAGACTGTAGTATTCTTAATCTGACAGAGTTTCAAAATGTCTACTTTCTGTAAAAACCCTGCTGCAATGTAGCCGTTACATTTAGTAATTCAGCTTGTGATGTGGTCATTCTGTGACGGCCCCCTGGTGGGTCCTGACCCCCACTTTGTGAACCTCTGATCCTAGACTGCCTTCCTACCAACCTACTCTTTGTCTTTTTTTTGTCATTATACTGGGAGCTTTTGCACAAATTATAAAAGGATGTTCTTGGAAAACAGGATGATTCACCTCAATAAGCATTTTTATGGTTAACAGTGTAAATAAATAAGACCATAACGACGGTACCCAAAAGCATACATTCATTAGTCCATAAGGGCACACTGACATTACTGATTACATTCCCTTTTCAAACAAAGAATAGGATGCTTTACAAAATTAAACAAAGAATTATACAAGCTGACTACTTCAGTTATAAAAACTGCCGACAAATAGGTGGTATTGATCCTGATATAGGCTGCTACATATCAAACCAGTGCAATTACAAAAGGTAAAAATTAGTTCTCTCATCTTTTTATTTGCTTAATAGTGTTATTGAGTTATTTGTATGTGTCCTGGCACTGTATGTAAGTAGATCACACACAATTAGCCAGTTAACCTTGAAATAGAAATTGAAATAATTCAGTTAAGGTTTCATTTGCACAAAGCAAGCTCCCCATTTCAAAGTATAAAATGAAAATTATGCGTGCAGCTGCAGTTTAGCATTTCTGCATGATCGATGTTAATGCAGCTATTTTGGATATATTGTTGAATGTATGTGTCTGATTGCTGCCAGTGAGGAGACGAATGCCTTGGAGAATAGATGCGAAGCCCAGTGTCTCTGCAGGCTCCCCATCCCCCAAAAGATACGGTTCCAATCTCCAGCCTGTCATTCTTGATCCTCTAACAGTTGGGTCTGCAAAATTAGATTAATTATGAGCACTCATGTAAATTGGGATGTAGGCTAAGACTGATTTATATTAGATTTTTTTTTTTTTTTGCTGTCAAATGATTTTTTTTGGAATACTAAAATGATTTCTGTCTGAGATTAATTAATCATGACTGTTTACTGTGGTGCAGGTGAGCAAGAAACACATATAGGTTATTATTATCTCCCTGCAGCAATGAAAAAAAAACCCCAACCAAACCCAGTAGTCTGAAGCACAAACAATGAACTACCTTCCAATCATGGAGTGTCATATTGCTGACGTCATTATGTGAGTTACCCATAATTCCAGCAAACTGGAAACCATGTCAGTAAAGAAAGACATTGAGAAATACACACAGTTTCTTATTAAGCTATATCACCCTGATTACAGGGCATTACCATCTGGCAGTTGACAACGTCGGGAAGGTAAGACAAGGTCAGCTGCCAATGGTAATGCACGCTAATCAGGGTTTTGTTGAGAGTAGAAGCTGGCAAACAGTGTCTTTATTGTTTTTGATACATTTTGAAATGTTTTCTGACAGCTATCTGAAAGTTCTACGGTCAGCTACCATGTGGGTGTGTCTTACAGAGAAGCTTCCTGATTGGTAGCTGAAAGTGCTGACGTTTCTAATGTTCTTTAGTAGTATTTATGATTGAGTGTTTTAATCTTTTTGTTCTTCCTTCATTAAGGGTCATTGAAAAAAAGTCAGAAAATGGAATGGTCAGTAGGTGCCATAACTACTTCTTGATTTGATAGTAACTTACTGTACAAGTTCTTTCTTTTTTTTAATTAAAAAGGAATAGGATGGTACCAGAGTAAGATACCAGGTACAAGTATACAGCCCTTTGTATATAACATGCTGTCTCTGTTGCTGTTTAGTGTCTACAGCCAATCGGGTATGCATTAGATTATGGATTTTCGGTATCAAGTAACTGCCGTTTAAGTAAGTCATTTCCACAAAATGGTTCTTCACAAAAAATTTAGCTGTGTCACAAGGGCTGCCTCTTAAAAGCATAGTCATCATTCCTAAAGCATACAAAGTTAATTGTTATAACTGGCTTCTAAAGTAGCCATTCCATCTGGTTTGCAGTATTGTGCCCTGAAATGGCTTTGCTGCCTGGTAATTAGATGGGCAAGTTGATTCCTGGGAGTTAGTCTCTGCCAATGAAGTCCTTGTAATCCCCAGATTTTCTTACATTGGGACGACTGCTTGTTGGCATGTAATTAGATCAGGATGTCACTCTGTCAATATCAGTGTAAACATCACTGAGTAAGTAGCTGATCCTTATAAAGATCAGAAACTGAATCTCCTTTCATAAGCCAAGGAGCTTTGTTTATCCTTAGGCTTATCATCCTCACTTGACTTAGTGATAGTTGCACAAGGAAGGCATCTGGTATGCAGCAGAGCTTTGGAATATCCCATATATAAGCACTGCTTATTTTAAATACAATATAGAACTGTATAGTGCGGACTCGTCTGTATTTAGTGTTCTGAGTTTTATTGCAGTAGTGGCCTACGTGGGTCAGCTGGAGATGCACAGTATCACAGCTCACACATTCTCGGTTGAAAAAGGTAATAGTGGTAACAGATTTGAAGATTTGATACCGTTTATTAGTAGAGGTGTAACAATATACTGATGTCACGATACGATACATATCGTGATATGTTGGTCATGATATGATATATATCATGATACATGTGATGGTCCAGATGGTTCATTGGCTACTTGTATGACGAATAATAAGATGAAATGATCACTGTTAAAAATGTAAAGTAAATGAGACAGGGAGGATATGTATTCATACCATCTATAAAACCATCTGATTCTTCATTCAAGAACAATTTGGTAAACTCCGATGAGCTCTGTTGTGCACAAATAATACATACCTTATTAATCGTGATACCCCTATTTCTTAGATTAACCCCAGACGTTTCTTCTTCAGGTGAAAATGAACTTTGAAAGTCACCTGCACCGTGTGGTCCAGAGGAAGAGTGAATTAGACCTCTCGCTTGGTGGTTATTGTGTTGCTTCTTATTTAAAAGTGGATGATCCTGGCAGGACTGTGCGATACGCAGTCTTTTGCTCGTGTGCATGGATGTTTACAGAAAATACCCTCACTTGCCTCGCAAGCAAAGATTGCATTGTTCAGTATAGCTCATGATTAGTTTAATGTTGTCTGATTAGAAATGAATTAAAATGATGAAGTTAATCTTTGGAGGAATGAAAACATCACAGCGGAGATGCTGGAGTGCGTCTATTGATAGTCACAAGGATAATTTATTTCAACAGACAGGAGAATCCACATGACGCCTCTTTAGTTAATCAGCTTGGTGCATTTTTATGCATCCTAATGAAATCAATAATAGATTTAAAATGTTTCTGTTAATAATGTCTTTATATCTACAGCCAACGAGTTTGCTACTTGACGAAAATGCTTAAGAACAGTCTATCAAAAACGGTATCAACCTGCAGTTTAATGTAAATGTATGTACAATTCCTTACCCAATGAATTCTGTTTAGGGCATCTGAACAATCTGAATATTGCCAGTTTTGATTTGAGAAACTGTTCCATACAGCACCAGAAACATTACAGTACATTAAAAATAAAGTGATGTGTTATACATTAAAAACCTCAGCAACCTTTATACATTTGAGAGTATTACTATTATTGTGTGCAATACAGTTGTTCTTGCACTGGTCGTCAATTACAGATAACGTTTTTCTGTACTTGTTGATTATGGTTCGGATCCCATACCTTGAAAATCGATGTTTTTCCTTCTTTATGCAAGTCAAGTTTGTTATAATAGTAGAAAACACGAGGCTTTGAGTAAATTGTTGATGCTCATAATGCATCAGAGTAGAAAAATGCAACATGTCTAAGACTTTTGCACAGCAGTGTACATTTATACTATAAATAGGCCTGCTACTTTTCGATATTAATCGGTAAATCTCGTTAAACCTTGAATTCCCAAAAAATATGAGTTCGACTGAAATAAATTTATGTAGGATATACATCGGTAAAACCACTTGCTATTTTTTTTTTTATTTTCTTACCAAAAATAATCATTTAGAAATCATCTCTAGTTTGTGTAGTTTTTATACCTACTGTTCTGTCCCGTCTCCTTTCCGCTCTGAATGGCTAGGGGGTCGCTGTCAGTCAACTCAGTGGTCTGTTAATACTGTAGTGTCACTGTCACATTCACCCTGTTCTGACATCATTGACTGAAGTAGCAATAGAATGCTCTCATTCGTTTAAATGACTGTCAATCATCAAGATCTGCACCGACTGTGCACTTTCATTTGCTAGCTACAGCGCCTGTCATTCAAAGCACCTGTTTTGAAATTAGCGGGTTAAGGTGTAAGCTTTTGCTATAGGTATACAGTGACAGTTACTAGTTTGATTTGAAAATGGTGCGCAAGAGGAAAACACTTAATGAATACTGTGCACAATACCCTGACCGACTGCCCGTCTGCCTTGCCTTCCAGTGACTCTGAGTCCAGTTGTGCTGAAGCAGGAGAGGGGGAGCTCAGACTCCGAATAATAAGTGCAAGTTAGTTCTCTTCAACTATCTAATGTTTTTTTCTGTGCATATTTTTACTCGTAAATGTATGCTATAAAAGTCTGTGTATGCTGCATTTTCTACGGTTTATTTGAGAACATTTTTTAATTTGTGTAGAATCTTTATCTTTGTAACCAAATGTTATTTCAATTAGAATGTTGATAAAATGGTGAATATGATAAATGGGTTTCGCTAAATTAGATGTTTCTCAATGGCATAAAGTCTCTGTTTTTTTTTAAAGCATAAAGATCGATTTCACCCATTCTCTGCTTGAAAAATAAACATAAAAAAAACGGTCAATTCTTTCTAATATAAACATGGATATTAATCATTGATTTGGCAAAAAAAAAAAATCGAATAGTACCAAGCCTAACTATAAACCAACTATACTGCACAACCTGTACAGTATACAGCATTCAGAAAGTCTCTTATAATTTATTTTCTTCACTCTAACAATCCTGTAACACAAACCTGCAATGACATTTTAATGTTTCATATCTGTGTTCATGGAGATGTCCTGTTCTGACTGATAATGCCTGGTTTATTGTACTTCTAGTTGTATTGCTGTTATGACTGCTTCTGCTGTGTGTGAAAAAAAAAAAAAAAAATCGTATACAAACCCAAGGTTATGTAAAAGCTTTCTCCTCTGTTTAACATAAAGCAATTTGCTGCATTGTTTTATTGGCAAACGTGTATATTAAACTACACCCAAATCATAACTCTGAGCTTATAAAAAATGAATTTCCATGACTGAACTTAATACTGCAGCAGTTATTTACATGGCATTAAAATATGCATTTACACTGAAGTAGTGTTTGACAGAATGTACCTCGTCAGTGGGTTCAACTTACATACTTATCTTCCTTATATAAATGAGAGGAAATGAATAAATGGATGTTACAATCAGGGGGATTCTAAGTATCCATTTGTCTAATGTATACAGTGTGCTCCCTAACTGCGTGACAGCACTTTCTGCCTTTAACAGTGCAAAGAGTTTTTTTTATTCAAGATTACACAGCCATCATGCGTTTTGCTTTTGAAGAGTACTTGGTGATAAAGAAAATCTGCACACAATTAATAACACTGTATACTGTATTGGAGACAACGCTATTAAAACATGTGATACTTCAGTCATGACTTTGAGCTTTACACCCATATTTATTTATTCTGGATGGACGATTCATACCAAACACCTTAAGTAGCAGCACTTATATTCTGAAGAGATTTGGAGATTCATTAAAAAATAATAGTCATATTGTCTTTTAAACCATTCAGCAAGCAATTCTCTTATAAAATGCAACCCTTTAATATGTTTATTGTATGCCTTAAGGGGGTTAGTTTATTGGCCTCTAAATTATTACAAATCTGGATAGTAAGTTGTTTTTAGTTTTTTTTAGTAATTGTTTCTATTACTTCCATGTTATTTTTTTACTGAACTTATGGAATTACATTTATGCACGAAAATAAACAAAATAAATATTACTATTAAGTTAAGTTTCATTTGTACAAATACAATTTATTTAGTAATATATGTATTTTTTGTCGTTAAAAAGATGTGTTTCCAGGTTATTTCTTCATTTGAATTCTTTTTACTGTGAGTGTCCTGGCTGCTGTAAACTTTCTAGCACAATTCTGATCCCTCTCCATTCACACTATAAAACAACTATTATGAAAAAATATATGGATACATATATTATCAGTTGTTGACAACATTTTGATTATCAATGTTGATTTCAACCACTGATTCCCATCCCTAATGGGTGTTCAGATTCTGAAAATAATGGTATGCTGTATATGTAAGGGATGGGAATAAGAGTCCCATTGCAGAGCAGATCGGTCTATTCCAGATTTTAATGTTAGCCTAATTGGTGACAACTTACCTAACATACACTAACCCATAAGCTCATAATAAAGACTGAGAGTGTTGTCTTATTTCCACCCCAGAGACCCTCTGCTTTAAAGTTTGAAAGGTAGATGCTTATGTCCCAAGTCATCACGTTTTTTAATTATCCAAATAACTGCAGTTCTTAATACCATCGCCTTAATATCGGTAACCTTTCTTTTTATTGTATTTAAGGTCATATGTTAAAAGCGCTATCTTTAGTCTTTATTTAACGCCTATATTCCTTAAAAACCTTGAACTGAAAAACAATATGATTCAAGGTTACTAGAGTGCTATCAATATCTTTGTTTAGTTTTGTCATATTAAAATGGATTATTGTCTCCTTTCAAAAAGTGGGATTTGATAAAGACTGGAGGTTTCGATATTCATACGAGGGTCCATGAACCTCCCTTCATTGAAAACGTGCTACTGTGTAGATGTGTTACTGTTAGAATTGTTTTTTCATTTTAATATAATGTGTAAGAGGGCGGAGACTGGGCATGAACCAGCAACCCTGTGCACCGCAAACAAGCATCTGAACCACAATGCAAAAGAGCCGGGCTCGTCTGCATTCATGGTTTCAGAGCTTTTAACCACATCTCATCTCACCAGAATTCATAACGGCAGTGTATCACACAACACTCTCCGTGACAATGCTTTTGGAATGCAATATTGCACCAGACACCTTGCGCCATATTTTAAAGCAAGTACAAAGGCATGGTTTCTTCGGCACATTAACTTTCTTACAGACAGGAGCGGTGTAACGATTGTTCTCAGTAGTTTTTTGCTAGTTTCATGTTGGTATTTATTTGTACTCCTCCCTGAAAATGTGTGCCTGCTTCAAAATAGTAAAATAAAGTATATATCCTGTGACCTGTTCAAAGCTATAGAGATATTAGTGGTCCCTCCTGCATTCAAGAGTCTTCTACCTAATATATCATTCATTTTCACGTAATCCAAAACAAAGTTCAATGAGCAGCAGGTTTCTCATTTCAGGAAACGTTTGTAGTTGTTTTTGACTCACAAATATGAATTACCGGTACTTATATTGAAGTACCTTTGCACAAAATCTTTCAAATTATAATTCTTTTTATAATGTTTTTTTTTTTATTTAAATCAAAATGACACCCAGTTTCCTGCACGGACAACAGTCCTACCTGGGTTTTGAAGAAAACCAAGTTATTGCCTTTTTTTTTAAATGAAGAATTAAGATAACTAAATTTTTTTTTTTTTTTTTTAAAGTAGCACAGTATACCTCTATTTTAAAGGTACATGTTTAATGCAGGATTAATCTCTTAACACAATGAACCAATATATGTGACAAAGTCTAAAATGTATTAGCTAGGTGACATATTGGTTTCTGAAACATTACTGATTGTCCACTCCAGTCAGGGAAGCAGAGTTTCCATAGAGATGAGGAGCAAAAGTGCTCCATGCAGCCTAATTGGTATGCATCTCCAGATCAGGTTCATTGTGCTCCTACTAATGACAGGGTTGTCTCAGTAATAAGGATGGTGTACTGGAGAAATGTACTGCCGTGGTATCTTTTTTTCTGGCAGGCAGGCAGATACTTAGACTGTAGCTACTAAGCAGAGTGACTGGCAGGCTGAAGGATCTGCCTAGTAGCATATGGGTAAAGACTGGCATTCGGTGCCACATGCATATGGCTGCCATTAAACCTCAGCTTTGTGCTTTGTAAACAACCTGGGCTTGTGCCAGAAAGCCCACCTGCTGCAAAGATACTTGCAAAGAGCAACTTCAAATGATTGAAAAGCTACTAGAACAAACTGTAATAATAACGTGCTGCTCCCCAGATGGGATGTAATTGCCAGCTGAGCTATAAAAGTCCTCTAGAAATAAAAACACAGAGCCAAAAATTAGGGAAAAAAAGAAAAACAGTAATGCAAGTGGGAGAGTTGTTCGTTTTTTGGGAGCATTGGTTTTTGTAAAGAAAAGTTCCGTAATTCTTTTTTTTTCTTCTTCTTTTTTTGATCCCAGTCAATTTCTATTGCATGGAAGTGGGGTTTACTATGCATGCAACCATATAAAAACGAAGTGAGAAAAATGCTTTAAATAATTTCTAATTAGCCAGAGTGCAATAATAATTGGATCCTTAATCTGATGTGTAATTAGCTGTACAATGTGTAAGAGTGTAGTGTAGCTGAATGAACTCAGCAGGCCTCTCATACAGTCTGGCTACTCCAGGCATTTTCTGGCAGTGAGGCCCGACAGAGCTATCTTTGTTCTGTTCCCTTTCTGTGGGTGGCCAATGGCAAGAGAAAGACCCATTTGTTTCACAGTAGTTACCGAAGTAAACAGACTTTAAAAGCCTTTTTCATTTTGAATAATGCATTTTCTTTTCTAGCATCCTTCCTGACGCAGGAACCAAAGCCCTTTTTATTTCCTCCCCAACAAAAGGTAAACGTTTGAGGCCCCTTTTTTTGAAACATGCTGTTTATTCACGGGGGTAAAAAAAAAAGATATATTAAATAACGCATCATTCATAACACACCGTTGATATGAAGCTGATATCACATGAAAGTTTAAGTTCTGTATACTAATCTCTGCTGCATTATTCTGCTGATAAGGGATACACAACTTTTGTTTTACTAACAAGATGAGACATGAAAGAGCCAATGTAATCCCTTCTGTTAATTGAAGCAGGTAGCTTTAGTTCATTCATCAATGATACAATTCCTTTGTATTTAGAGGAAGTAGCCAACTGCTTGAAATTTCTCCAGCATGTGCAGTATTTTTTGTCATATCAGGACTGCGTTTCCCACATATTTTATTATTTATTATTTGTTGATTTAGCAGACGCCTTTATCCAAGGCGACTTACAGAGACTAGGGTGTGTGAACTATGCATCAGCTGCAGAGTCACTTACAACTACGTCTCACCCGAAAGACTGAGCACAAGGAGGTTAAGTGACTTGCTCAGGGTCACACAATGAGTCAGTGGCTGAGGTGGGATTTGAACCGGGGACCTCCTGGTTATAAGCCCTTTTCTTTAACCACTGGACCACACATAGTATAAATACTTAAAATACTTTAAGTATTTATACTATGCTTACAGTACCCTGCCTCAAGGTATCTGTACCGTCGCCTAGTATAAGGTGTTTATTAGTGGCCTTAACTATGAACAGACAGAAGATAGAAGTTCCCTTAAATTTTGGTCCCAGTTGGTGATTTTACTAATTCTTTGGTACAAAGCACCTTTAGGGCCTACATTCTGAAGCTTTTGTAATTTTTGTTGAGGTACAGTAATCTTCTATAATTAATAAAGCTCTGAAACAAAAAAAACAATAAGTCTGGTGCACTATTGTTTTCTTTAACAATAAAGCTTAACTGAACAAAAGAGAGCATTCATTTTTAAGTGAAAATGCAAAAGCAAAGCTGATTTATACACATTTGAGTTAATGTACACAAAATCCAGTTTCAAAGTTTTCAAAATTAACTGATATATTTGTAATTTCTCGCTAATTTCAGTGCTTTTTTCAAAATGGCCACTCTAGTGCACTGATAGTGTACAGATTATTGCCCACATTGTCAAACAGGTAACACAGCAATAACAATCCATGATGTGGTACGGAACAGAAAAGCCATTCTCAAATCTAGTGCACAAGAGCGGACCTTTTGAAAAAAAGATTTGAAACAGACTTTAAAGGTTGTCAGGATGTTAACAATAAAAAGAAAAATTGTACGTTATTTAAACAGTTAAAGCAATAGGTGGGGACGTGTAACGCTATATTTTTCGGAACTCTGCTACTTACTCTTTAGAGATATATTCCTTTTAGAAAGTGTAACCCAGTATTTGAATGCACTTAAAATTAACATATGAAATACACAAACACCTAAATCTACAACCAGTCCTTGGTAGAGTCTTGGTTTGGTATTCTACAGTATTACTGCATAAGAATCGCCTTTTACGAGTTATACTGCATAATATTTGTATTTACTGGTTCAGTTTCTGTGTCCTTAGACTTCGACTAAACTCTAAATCAATGCTATCCTTCAGGATGCTGAGTTGACAAGTGAGAGCTCTTCTTTGTTATTAACATTTGTGGCCTTTAATTTTTGCCGTCTTTCAAACTGTGATTAAAAAACACTACCCTTGCTGTAAATGTGCCACAGCAGTCTACTATTTCCATTTCAAGCCTTTGAAATCAGAAGAGCTTTCGGTTATTCTTATTCCTTAGGAAGTGGCTATTCACTGGACACTTGGTGAATCACAATAATGTTTTGCTCCTATAACGTATATTTTAGGTCGACCTACCTGCTCATTATTTAATCCTTATTAATTTCCGAGACGGAGACAAAGCAGAGGAAATGATTATTATGTTGTATTAGATATATCTCAGCATTACTCTTCAAAAACAAAGTTCTGTTGCTTATCAGTACAGTATATACCTTGCCTTAAGGTATTTACCTATACCTTTTCTGTAATACTCATGTGCTTTGTAGCAGCATAAATTAACCTTAATATAGCTATTTGCACTGTATTTTCAAAGTGACTCGCAGTATGCATAATATTCCAACTTAAAAAAAAAACGGAAGCTATATACAATCGTGTGTGTGTGTGTGTGTGTGTAGATGTATATAGTGATTTATATCAATTTGTAATTTGCGTCAATTTTTCTCAAGGAATAAATATGCACATCCACAACAATCTGAACTTCAAAATGAAATAAATACCTAAAAAAACTGTAACTTACTTGTATCTCTGTCTTTTGATTAGGCCCTCCCTACACTCTCTGTTTTGCATACTTTGAAGCTGGAAATTCTGCTGTAGTATATGGGCAGGTAGCATTCCTTAAGCTGGCATCAACGTGGCATGGTCCCAGTCGATTACGGGTAAAGGTTTTGATTCCATTCAAGTGACTGAAGCCCCATTCACAACTGCAAGTATCCGGGCTTAGCGTTATTAAGAGAATGGCAAGCCTGGCTAACTCCTTGTATTCCTCGCATGTCATTACTGCATCTGTCCGACTTAAACAATGTCTTCACTGCATCATCTTCGCAAAACACAGAGTATTGTGATTCCAGTTCAGAAACACAGAGATGCTTAGAAAACCTTTGCCCAATTTTGGACAGCTCAGTTATATCGGGTTTGGGATTTAGGAGATCCAGAAAAAGCATTTGTTTAACCAGTTCTTTCTCTGGGAATCTTTTCTGAAACGAGCTGTGTAATCTTTCTGCATACTTGACGAATGTGGCCTTTATTTCTAAGATTTCAAATTCAGATAGATGGTGCTGTGACTCACATTCTTCAAAGAATCCATTCAAATTTTCATTTGGGATTTTTAACTGGCCTGGCCTTTACAGTCACACACAACGTCACTTTTACTTATTGTTTTCTTAAACTTTATATTTGATCTATGGATATCAATGTAGAATTAAATCCATTAAAAAAAAATAATAATAATATTTCTTCCCATTCAAATCATCAAACATTACTGCAATCTACCGGCTATCAATGATATAGAAATTATAATCTCAAACACTGGCTATCCCAACCCCTTGACAGCCAAACCACGCCCCCGTCTTGTCTGCTCATGAATATTCATGTGAGCCGGCAATTTTCAGACAGCACTTAGGCGAAAAAAGCCCTTGTCCAAGTGAAAACATCGATCGTAGAAATAATAACACGTATGTGTTAAGGAGGGGTGTCTCTAAACAAATCCAGGTGAATCTTACTAAAAGAAAATGCAATCGTTTTCAAAAGAGAAAGCTTTGAATTGGAAATGAAGCAGACTTTATAGAGATAGGAGAAAAGTCGTATGTTAAAAAGCGGGAGTTGACTATCTTGTGTATATAAAAGATCTTTGCTGAGACTGAGACGGTTCATCTGTTGGGCGACTTTGTGCCACATTCCCGCTTTGAAAATTCCTCCAACATGTAGCCACTCCTTCCCTTCTATCGGCAATGCAAGGTGTTAAATACTCATCGATTGTTCCCTCAATCAAGTCCTGTGACCTCTATGACGTATTTTTGACCGTGATTTACGCTTTCCAACTCATAATTTTCTGATTTGTACTCATATTTTTTATTTGTATGTGTAATTACAAGTACACATTCTTTTACCGCATACTAATATTTTTGACAGTGATCTCCCTCCATACGTCTGCAGCATCGTGCTTCATTGTTCTGTCACTGTTAAGAAAGCGTGCCACATTGTTTTCTGATTTCTATAAAAAATCCATACCGTGCCCTGGCTTGTGTCAGCACCATGCAATGCCAGCATCCTCGTACCCGACTGGCACGGTGCGGCCCCTGTTGTGCACAAGGCTGTATAGTAGGCTTTAACTGAACAATTAACTGAACTTTTTTTTTTTTTAAACGGACAGAGTCGGGTAGTTGTGTTATTATTATTATTATTATTATTATTATTATTATTATTATTATTATTATTATTATTATTATTATTATTATTTCCTCTGTCGAAAGCCATCTTGATGCTTCTGAGATGACAGTTAGGCTACCATTACAGGTATTACATAATTTTGTTATCCACACAGACGTTTCGAGGGGACCGCTTGTTATGCTGACATGGTATAGCCAAAATAAAATTTGGCTCCCTTGTACTGGAACGGTGGGCTTGTTCTTACATGCTGAGAATTTGGGCTTCATGTGATGTTTCTGTGTAGGCCTACGTGTTGAAGTACTTTACGAGAGAAAGCGAATGTTAAACACTAAAAGTTAATATCTTTATTGCTTTATTAAACATTTAACTCAAACTGTGGCAAAAAAAAAAAAAAAAAAAAAAAAAGTCAAAGTTTAAAGAGGAAAACGGTCTTGTGCGTGTTTCTTTTAAGGATGTAACAAACAACATATATTATGATAATTATACATATAATAATATTTGATACTGTAAATTATTCATTTTAAATTATTTAGTGTTGTGTACAAGTGTTCGATATATGAGGTCAGTGGAGCGTCTTGAGGCATGTACTTTTTTTTTTTTTTTTCAAATATCAGGATGTTTAGTGTTATTTCTTACTGTTTGCTTAATATGCGATAGGTTTAGACAACTTCGAAGCTGACTATAAAATTCGGTCGAGTAGGTTTGGTCGGGCGATATCAAACCACTCCCCCTTCTCAACCCACTTGTAGTCAACAAGCCATAGCGGTTTTTGAAGGGCAAAAGGCTTGTTTTGGTTCCGCGAGATTTCGCGTGGAATTTTCCTTGTGTTTTGTTACCACAAATGCTTTCGCGTCCTTGTTCGCTAAGTGTGAACATTGATTTGGTCCAGTCCTTAGATGTAAATTATGAATCACAGAAGTTTGGAAATTTCAAAATCTGTGCAATTATTTTATTTTGTAGGGACAATTTTTCTTTCTTTCAGTTTCTAGAGTTAAGATGTTTAAATGTAACATCAAAGTTATAATATTTGGAGCATGACAGAGTCAGCAGAGTCCACTCAGGACTTGCAAGACTTGAGATGCTTAAGATTTTGTGTAGAAATACTTGACTTAAAATGGAGTGGGTGATTATTTTTTTTTCTTGTGATATACCGTATAACACAGATTAGAGACGCTATTTTTTATTTTTTTTATTTTTTTTTTGCTTTAAATTAATGGTATTATTGTGTATTATGCTTTTTGAGGGCATAATTGAAACACTAAAATGATTACATTAAATATTATTATTATTATTATTTATTTCTTAGCAGACGCCCTTATCCAGGGCGATAACACTAGGAACCTGGACATGCACACACTGTGAAGTATATCCTTTTCTTTCTAAAACATATTACAGTGTTTTTTTAATACTAATGTACATGTATGGTAAGCTAGAGGAAGGAGGCAATTGTAGAGACACATTGCTACAACAATGTCTGCATTACTGCATTATTATTTATACCGCTTTAGCTGGAAGATTAGAAAATGTCGAAATGACAGTAGAGTCAGTTTACTGTTGTGAATCTTGGCTTTCAGGGCTGAAGAAAACAAACATACTTCAGTTGGCCTTCACCAAATTTTGGAATCAGATGAGTTACTGAGATTTGAGATGGAAACGTGTAAATGAATTGTTTCATTATGATGATACATGATTTACCTAACACTGGCTAAACAAACAGTTTGGAGCACAAATCCTAGACTACACATTTTAAGTACAAAAATAAATTAGTATTTCAAGCCCTAATACAGTATTTGCTGTGCTTCGTCATAGTAAATTGAGTGTTTTAATGTTAGACAGTCTTCTTGGAGGAAAGCCTAAGATCTCTGGCACTTCAGTAAGATATGCTAACATATATATATATATATATATATATATAAAGGTACTACTGGTCCCTTGGCCTTTTGGTGACATTTCCAGCGACTGTGCAAGGACATGGCCTTTTCTTTCGGTTTCTATTTTTTCCAGTTAATCAGGTGGCTTGAAAAGAAGCTAGATAAGGGTATTGTTTGCACTGACAATGCCCTGATGATATGGCCTGAGACGATCACATGAAAATGCTCCCTTTTCAAACTGATGGAGTCACTGGAGAGAACTCATTACTTTAGTGCATCTAGGTTAATTAGTAGACCAAACTGAAAACGACATCTGTATTTCTCACAGAACAGAAACATTGAAAACCATTTGGAAAAATAATGGGCTTATGGATTTTATCTAATCACAATAACCCAACAATCTGACATAATGGGATTTTTAAACCCATACAGACATACACACATACACAAACATGCATACATACATACACACATATATACATAATGCATACATACAGTACTTTCATGCATGCATCTGCAGTCTGTGTACCGATACATATAATGTGTTTGTGTGTGGCAAAAAGTCTAGAACAGTGCAATTTAAAATCTAACAGGGTGTGTGCCTTTTTTTTATTTGATCAAGTGCATTCATAATGGTTTCTATAAATAAAAGAAACAGTAGCTGTAAATATCATACATTCATACCGAAGGATTCTGGAATTTTCCTTTTTTCAAATGGCATGTCATCTGTTTGGTTTTCCAATAAAAAGTACGATCATGTTTTGAATTATTTATCATGATAAAAGGTGACGGATTTACAGCAGCACAAAAGGTTTCCAGTTTGGTCTTGGTGATCTTTGAAATGAGTGCAAGATCACAGAAATCCTCGGGAGGATTCCCTTATCTGGCTGTTCTTCCGTTTCCTGCTGATCAGAACCTTAAACTAGCTGTAGCTGAAAATGTAATAAAGAATGTATGTGGTATATTGCATCTTTATGGGTAGAACTTTTGAAAACTTTTCAATAAAACTGTTTGATTATGTATGAATTAAGAATGAGCAAATACATGCAATGCTCAAAAACTGTGTTCAACAGGTGGTGCTGTCTGCTGCATACCGTAATATGCAGTGTGGGTGAGTTCTGTGGTAAAAAAAAAAAATACTTTTTTAATGGACTGAATATTCTATACACGGTGCTTTTTTCAAGGTTGCTGAACAACATGAAAAGTAATTTTCTACATTATATTAACTTCTATATTGTACCTTTGACTTTGCCATGGTGAGCAACAGTGGCAGCCAGTAATGGTTGCCTAGCATCATAAAGGGGTAAATAAATGTATATTTGACAGTATAAACTCATCAAGGTTAACTAGTGCACCGAACTGACATTTGTAATTGTCACAGAACAGAAACATTGAAAAGCATTTGGAAACAGAATGGGCTTATGGGTTTTAACGAATCACAGCAACACAACTTTTGGCATTGTTTTTATTATTCAGCTAATATGTATTTTTAAGGGAGCTCCTCCCAGAACTAAAAGCTTCTTTACAGGATATGTTTAAAACAATACCTACAGTCACAGAAAATCAGTAATCTGGGAAAAGCAATCGAAACCTTTAAAAACCTAATAGTCAGAATCTGGAACAAACAGATGGTATCGACTTCTAATTGGATCAATAGATGATGGACATTTAATGATGGCAAGTCCCAAATGTGTCCTTTTTTATAAGAAAAAAAAAACATTAAATGTTCAGTTAATTAACCTTGATCTACTTGTTTCGACTAATTATTTTTTAACATTTCTAATCATCTTTGTCACCATCTCAGTTTTCACATTGTTTAATGAGCTGCAATGCCATGATGACAAGCTAACTCCTAAAATTCTGTTCACAAATTCTTTATTAGAAACTTTTCCCAGCTTTGGATGGCAAAAATATTTTAGCGTCCTGTTTGTCTTTTTTTACAGCAGGTTCATTGTAGGGAGTTGGCCAATCTATTTTAAATTCCCATCTGTGTTGCACATTTCTAAAACCTTATCTGGTGTCTTAAGAACAAAGATTTATGTACTTTTAAAATGCAAAGTTGTTGGGGTTTCTGAATAATTACAGTTCTGTGTAAAAACCGCTGTATCAACAGACAATGCAATCTCAATTAACGAATTGAATAGCAATGTAAACAATAGTGATCTAGGTAGACTTCGAACTCCATAATCAACATCTGAAGGACCTAATAAATGCCCTTCAAAACACACGACCTGCCTACGGGTTGTTAAGTCTCTACACCAGGCTAAAGCAGCATTTCTAACACCATTTGTGCAATAATTATGTGAATCCACTGTATAGAAAGCCTTTTTAAACCCAGAAGTATCACACTGGTTAAACTCTTTGCCATATTAGGAAGAATATAATCAGCAACATCAATCTAAGCCTTAGTCGTAGAGTGTTCAGAATGCAATCCAGATTAGAAAGCACTTAAAATTGTATTGTTAGAAATATAATCATACAGTTGTTGATGTATCAATTTAAAGTATAGACATACAGAAAATAACTTGCAATTGGATGGAGCCATGGGATTGTAATATACTATCCAGTAATTCTAATGTGGGATAATATACAGGGAGGGGGACATATAGGTGAACCACTGGGGACCATGGCATGTTTGATCCCATCATCCAATTTTTCTATTTGATGGCTTTAAAGGGATTGTAATGAACAAAAAATCAAAATAATCTTCCCTGTTGTGCACTTTCATTAGCTCCATAGGTAATACATGTGCAGTTTTGAAAGATAGACATGTTATAGCAAACATGTGTTTCCATTTAAAAACATAATGTCTGATACTACAATAGGTTAACGGAAATTCTCAGTTTCCGTGACTTCTGTAACAAGCACACCAGGTTCATTTCTCTCTTTTGACTTGAAGCATGTTACTGACTGAAAGCATGTCAATCAATAGGGGATGTACGATATAAGCCTAACCCCTCGAACACTGACACTAACCCTAACCCCTCTAACACTGACACTAACCCTAACCCCTCTAACACTGACACTAACCCTTCTAGCCATAACCCTAAAACCCCTAACACTCTAACACTAACCCTAACCCCCTAACACTAACCCTAACCCTTCTAGCCATAACCCTAAAACCCCTAACACTAACCCTAACCACCCTAACACTGACACTAACCCTAACCACCCTAACACTAACCCTAACCCTTCTAGCCATAACCCTAAAACCCCTAACACTAACCCTAACCACCCTAACACTGACACTAACCCTAACCACCTTAACACTAACCCTAACCCTTCTAGCCATAACCCTAAAACCCCTAACACTAACCCTAACCCCTCTAACACTGACACTAACCCTAACCACCCTAACACTAACCCTAACCCCTCTAACACTGACACTAACCCTAACCACCCTAACACTAACCCTAACCCTTCTAGCCATAACCCTAAAACCCCTAACACTAACCCTAACCCCTCTAACACTAACCCTAACCCTAACCACCCTAACACTAACCCTAACCCCTCTAGCCCTAACCCTAAAACCCCTAACACTCTAACACTAACCCTAACCCCCTAACACTAACCCTAACCCCCCTAACACTAACCATAACCCCTCTAACTGTAACCCTTTTTCGATACAATTGTGTACTTACATATATCCTGTAAAAAGATTTACACATTAAGTACATTGTAACTGCATAATAACATTGTACTTATGTATAAGTACACATGTATTTACTAAGTAACTACTACGTAAATACACAGTTATTCGAGACACAATGTAAAGTGTTACCAAAATCTCTTTAAGTGAAAGAAAAAAAGATGCAAAAGTAGAGAATTTGACTTACACTGGCTCACATAAAAACAAATCATCAAAGCTCTCTGAATCCCACTGAGGAAGAAATGTGATTAGCACTCTTGTTTACACACCAAAATAATGTAGGGTAATATTGGTACTTTTCTTAACATTAGTACACTGGAAAAAGGCAACGTTAGCATCTTGTTATGATTGTATTCATTGAAAAAATAATTTACTCCCATTTTATTAGACACTTTTGTTTTTTTATGTTTTAAATTGTGCTGTAGTCTACAGAAATTGTTTGAGGGGCCAGGTGTATACTTGTCTGGTTTGTAGAAGGTGTATGTTTCATTACTAGGTTGTCACGGTAATTTAAGGCTATCTACTGTTGTACACAATCATTTATTTATTGTTACCTGGTGTAGTGCCGTATCACTTCCTTCTTTAGGTTTGTCCTCGGAGCACTAGTTTTTTAGTTTGTATTTATTTCTAAAAGACATGAAAGAAAACCCTTTTATAGATCTCTTTAATTCATTATTGTTGATAAATTGAATTGGCTTTGTACTGCAGATTGCTTTTCTAAAGGCATTTCCTTCATTGATTGCACTGTGAATATCATTTTTTTTCTTTGGACATGTTACACAGGAGTGGAAATAAATGTACTATACTAGAATTGTTTAATAGCTCGAATAACACTGTTATTTTCAAATCTGATCAGTGTTGTTGAAGATACCCAAATCCTATTTTTTAACCTGTGATGTTACTATAATACTTCAGGTGAAATGTATGTAATATTACATAAACGAAGGTTGGTAATTACTAATTATATAGTTGTGTGGTTACTAAGTAATTACATCTGTAGAGGATATCTTTTTACTAATACAATTAAAGAAAAGGCTTTACATTAAACAAGTATTGCATGTCAATAACACCCCCCTGAAAATGTTTTACAGTTTCTCTGGTGAGTAGCTGAGCACCATTTAATTTGAATACATACTTCAATGTAGCCCAGAAACCCGTTTTATAACGTACTGTTCTGTTATCCAAGTTTAGATGTGCATAATTCACTTCCAGTCATCACAAACCTGCAACTGTGCACTGCTGTAGCTGTGAATTGTTGTGATTTTGACATCTACATAGCAGTCACTTTGAGAAGCTAATAATTTCCTAATGGTTTGACAACAGCTTTTCTCCGTTTTGAATATTAGCTTTTTAGGATTAATGGCTTCAGGGAATACAAGTCTTTGAATCTGACAACATCGTACCTCTTCAATGGTATGAGAAATATCTTTAAAATGTAGAAAATTGCAAGTCAATCTTTTTTTTTTAAAGAAACATCTAACAGGCAAAATATATGATCTACCCTGCATATGGACATGTGACCTAATTGGGCTGCCATATTGTGGTCATGTGACTTTTTGGTTTCCAGATGAAGGCCCCATTATTGTTACACAATTGTATTGTATGATTGACTAGGTCAAGTTTATTTGAGTATCATGGAAGAAACATGAATCCGCTTTTGTCAGCATCTTAACAAAAATGCTGCCGTTGCGGCTTTTACTTTAATAGTTTGAAGGACCATATAAATACAGATCACTTGCTTTTTGCTTTGTGATACTGCACACTATTGTTGTTTCATGGTTCCACGAAGAAAATACAAATTGCTGAAAATTACAAAAATTCAATATGTACCGTATGCATTGCTAAATATATTTCTATCCCTTGTTTGGCAAAGCTGAGTACTTATATCCTTTTCCAGGATAATATTCCCAATAGAAGTGAACGAAATCCATGTGTTTCATTTGTATGTTGTCTCATAAAAGAACCCCTCCATATCATCTAGAATTGTATCTTGAAATAATTGGGATATTAACCTGTGCCAATAACAGATGTAGTTCAAATACATTAACTCTGTTGCCTTTTTTAGAGAGCTTTTGTGGAAATTGAAGCTTAAATGTTAATAATATTACAGAACTCCCCTGCTTTTAAAGGCTCCATCACAGGCTACATTATACATTTCGAAACATACCTGGTGTGTGAAAGTTCTCTAAATGTATCAGCAGTACACATAATGATTCACTTAAACCACCATGGTCAGACTTGTTTTGCATCATTTCTATTTAAATGGTACACTTTGCAATTACCATTATATGTGATAAGTGTACAATTCAGATTATTATTGGTTTTATATTATACCTTCCGTCACTTAAACTGACTGGGCAGAATATGTGGAACCATTTCATTAAAACCCTTATGTTTGGTCAGAAACCCTTTGGGAGTGTAAATTACATCTAACTGAGCTGCCTTTTTAAATACTTCAGAGACAGCATGGGGCTTGCAATGCATTTATCAGCTCATATCTCCTAAACTTATTTTTAAGTAACAGTGGCACCATTTTTCTGTCAATTCCATCAGGGGCTTCCTTTTAAATAAGGAAGTGTTACCCTTGTGCACACCATGTAGGCTTGACTATCAAAAGCGTTATTGTGGAGTGGTTTTACAAGAAAGAAACGTGTATTTAATAGTGATTTATAAAAAAGAGATCTTTTGCTTGCAGCAAGTATTTTTTTTATCACATGCACAGCGTTCAATAGGAACTTTGAGAAAATGGAGCACTAAGTCAGTCATCTCAGCATTTTTGTGCTTAAGTGTCATGACACGAGTTTTTTTAGAATAACATACAGGTTTTAGCGTGGCTGTATCCCATCCTGTCTCTTCCTAAACAGAATCTGGAGTAAATGCATTCAGATGGTCGTTGTAATTAGAATATCAAAATACTTATCAATCAGCCAGCTCTCATTTCTTGTTGCTTTATCAGATTAAGGAGGGATAACCTATTGTGCTGGTACATACTGTACAAATCCCATTCTGTGATGGTCTGTGACAGTTCTGCATTATTGGTTAAAAAGACATTGGTGAATTGAACTGATGTCAGTCAAAGATTGTGTTTTTTGGTTTTGTTAAAAAAGAAATTTATTATCTGTCACGACTTGTACAGCTGTTTGAGACGCACGCACGCACAAACAACTTTATGATAAATTCCAATTAAGGATCATAAAAAGAACTGGAATGTCACTAATGTTTCACTAATTTGTTTGTTTAATTTTTTTGTGGTTTTATTTTGGTGTAATTTTGTTGTTTATGACACTTCCAGAGCACTGTAATAATAATGCAAATATATGATCCAGATATAATCCAGTACCGCTGCGTTTGACACCGTAGTTTGAAGTGAAAATATGAAAAAGTTCCCTGACTCATTGGTCATTAATCTGAATTTTGTAATACCTTTATTACTATTCATTTTAGACCTTTTCATATTTGAAATGTAAAAAATGAAGAAATAAACATATCAATTAACATTATAATTAGGGCTTCTGATTTTCAGTTTTAACCGATAAAACCAGATAAAACACCCCCAATACAAATAAAATGAAATTGGTGGATAGCCAATAAACACCGGAAAACACCGGGAAAACTGTGGAAATTGTTAATCAATTCACGTTGACTTTACCCTATTCCCATTAAAAAATAAAATCTACTACAAAAATAATAATAAATACGTTTCCCAGTGCTGCTGGGCAATGTCCCGCCTTCCTGACTTGCATCAATCATTGATTCGTTCTCAATACTTTAAACCCGCCCCAACTACTTTATGACAGCATATTCGTACATTTCTATTGGAGACTCTGCTTGTGAGATTTCAAACGAGATTACAATCAGAATGGAGGCTTGTTAGCGGGATTTCAAGATGTATTACAGTTAAGATACGGAGGACTTAAAACAGAATTGTGGCTAAATGTACAAAAATGCCAGAAGAATGTGCCCGTGACCATAGGGATTTAATTGTGGAAGACAGCAAAGGAAAGAAGGTACAACTTAAGTGTGAAAGTACTGTCGAGTTACTATACATATTTTGACATAAAAAACAAAAAACGCTCAAGCATTTTGGAAAGTAACCGAAAACACTAATTTCATGCAGTATATCAAAAACTAAAGCCCCGAAAAAAAACGATTTACATAAAACTCGAAAATAGCTAAAAATAAGCACCGAAAAATACAATTAATAAAACCCGAAAAACAGAAGCCCTAGTTATAATTCAACTTAAACCAATGCTCTGCTACCCAACACATTATTGTGTACAGTCTCTTTTGTGTTATTTAATGATATTCATTATAATATAAACACAACACAGTGTAATTGGTCTATTTTGCCATTTTCTCTGTACAAACCAAACCTGTAGTTATTCCCAGGGCAACAGCCTTTTAAAATTATATAAAAATACCTGATATTACAGCGAAACATATTTCAATTTAAACACATTATTTATTGACTGGGAATAAAATCTGAAAATGTTATTTTGGATTTTACAGTACATTAACTGTCTCCGAAGATATTTCCAGAGTGGGCGAAATCCTGTGACATGACTACAAGGATAAAACAGCACTTTATTTTAATTC
Source organism: Acipenser ruthenus (assembly GCF_902713425.1). Taxonomy (NCBI): domain Eukaryota; kingdom Metazoa; phylum Chordata; class Actinopteri; order Acipenseriformes; family Acipenseridae; genus Acipenser; species Acipenser ruthenus. The sequence goes on from NC_081196.1 coordinate 50,697,654, forward strand.
ACTTAAATAATAACTGATACCATTTTTTTTTTTTTTTTTTAATACCGATGGTGTAACTAAAATGCAGGGTAAACTCAGCAATAATATTTTTTTTAATTTTTTTTTTTTGCTTAATGAACATAATTGGTTATTTAAAAAAAAAAACCAACAAAAAAACACATACAAAATAATGTAAAAGAATAAGGAGATATAGAGACAGGCAGGAAAGGCTTGGTGAAGTGGAGTTGGGAAGTAAGACAAAATGATTAGCCACGAGAAGCACTTACAGTGCATGCTGGCAATGTAGGTAATTTTAATGCAGGGTTTGTAGATCCAGGAATTACTGAGCTGCTGTCTTTGTGCTCTCTGTAATTGTGCTATATCTTGCTCGTGACTGAAGTGAAATGGGAGCTACCAGCCACTGTGCTTAATCTAGGAGCGAAGTGCAGCTGTTCTACATTTTTTTTTGTTCAAGGGGTAGTGGGGGAGGAAAGCATATTAATAATGTGCCTGTATACCCTCATTCAATTACAATGATTAATAATGAACCTACAAAGGTCCCAGCAAACCGTTCCAGACAGCATTCAAAACTCCTTTTTAGTGCATTACTAATGTTCTAATATTTATATGGTAAACAGGCATTACATTATCTATATACTTTGCTGTTTATGCAAATGGATTTACTCAGACTTGACGAGGGATTTTAATTTGGACAGTGTAATGAAACAAATTACGTTCTCTAATCAGCTACAAAATTTTTCCAGGTATTTTTTTTTCTATTAAATGTAATATATTAAATATAATTTATTCTTTTAGAAATGTCAATTTCTTTCCACCCACACACGTATCTTGCTGCACCGTAGAGTAGGTACCTAAGATGCATACTATTGTATTGTACTGTATTTAGTAAACCATCTAAAATGTAGTAGAAACTTTTGGTTATCTGCTGTTATATCTCACATATAAACCAATGGCCTTTTTTTCTCCACGTAGAATAAAATCAATATATAGTTACTAATTTAGGCAATTTTATTAAATAGCATATAGCCTATTTGCAAAACATGCATGTTCGTTTTAGACTGTGTACTTGGTCTCCTAAAAACTGAACAGAGCAGTGTATAAGACTGGTTAGCTAGAGACAAATAGTAGTGTAAGTCTGTACTGATTATAGCACAACTGTTAAGGTCTGTTCAAGGTTTAAAAAGGCTTCAACAAATAGCTTTTCTATTTACCATGGAGACTGGGGTCTGTTTTCTTCGTTACTCTGGTAACCAAAGCCTTTCTCTATTGCTTTAGCTATTAAACTCCCCGGTAGAGACAAAAGAAAGGGCTGTGCTGGTAATTTCTTATCTAAAAAATCCCATTATTATGCCCTAGGTTTAACTGTAGCCCACACAAAAGTGAAGGAAAACCATTTACATCAGACAGCTCTGCAGGGTTCCACGTGGATTGAGTTTGCCGGTCTCAGTCCAGCTTCTAGAGCACTGAAGCATAAATGAGGCTTCTCATTTTCTAAGACAGTAAATGTATTAAGTATATCACAATACAAGCATGTTTTCTAAGCTTATTTACTGATTACGTTTTGGTTCAAAAGATCCATTGTAAGTAATTAATAATGTCTATAAATGTGTTGGCTATTAATACATTTTTTCTTTTAAAAAAATAATAAAAGCATTCTAATTACTTTATACCCTGATGTAAAGCTTACACTAGTTGTGTGTCATTTAAATCACCTTTTAATTAATTGTTATCCTTTTATAATAATCATCAGCTATACAGTAGGCTACATGGATCCATGAAATAAATTGTGATAATTTACTGCTGGCTGAACTCAGTGTTAAACGACATCTGAAACCATGCACAGTCGAAATACGCACAATACATCATACAAGTTTTTGCATTCCATAGATTCAAATGTTAATGACTGAAACCAGTGCATGACATTTACTTAAAAACAGCTGATTTGTGGTGCTTGGGTGTGGGACATTTGATGCCCGTTTTACTCTACTCAGACCTTTTCCTCATGAAAAACCTTGTTCTTTTTGAAAAGGTAAATATATGCCAAAGAGTAACCCTTCTCACTCGCTATGATAAACAACTAGGGATGGGAAAAGTATGCCAATTAACCCTTCTCAGATTCCTTGTTTACAAAATTGTAAAACAGATACATAGGTAGGAAACTTAACATGGTACAATGATGCACACAGTGACTGAAGGGATATATTTTGTTTAGAACTGGGTTGGACTTTAGCTTTTCCTTTTTGAATATATATACATATATATATACAGTGCCTTGCAAAAGTATTCAGACCCCTGACCAATTCTCTCATATTACTGAATTACAAATGGTACATTGAAATTTCGCTCTGTTTGATATTTTATTTTAAAACACTGAAACTCAAAATCAATTATTGTAAGGTGACATTGGTTTTATGTTGGGAAATATTTTTAAGAAAAATAAAAAACTGAAATATCTTGCTTGCATAAGTATTCAACCCCTGTGCTGTGGAAGCTCCCAGTTTACACCGATGAAAGAAATTGCCCAAACGAGGACACAATTACCTTACCATTGGCCTCCACCTGTGAACCATTAAAGTTGCTGTCACATTTTCTGGATAAAAAAACCACTGTTGAAGGATCATTGGTCAGGCTGTGAATCTGAAGGAAAATGAAGACCAAAGAGCATTCTACAGAAGTTAGAGAGAAAGTAAAACAAATGCATAGATTAGGGAAAGGGTACAAAATAATATCCAAGTGTTTGGATGTCCCAGTGAGCACAGTTGGATCAATAATCAGGAAGTGGAAGCTGCATCACACCACCCAGGCACTGCCAAGAAAAGGCCGCCCCTCAAAACTCAGCGCTCAAACAAGAAGGAGACTTGTGAGAGAAGCCACAGAGAGGCCAACAATCACTTTGAAGGAGCTACAGAGTTCAGTGGCTGGGAGTGGATTAATGGTGTACCAGTCAATCATATCAAGAGCTCTGCATAACACTGGCCTGTATGGGAGGGTGGCAAGAAAGAAGCCGTTACTCAAAACGTACCATCTGAAAGCACGTCTGGAGTTTTCCAGAAAGCATATAGAGTGACCCAGCTGTGATGTGGGAAAAGGTTTTGTGGTCAGATGAGACCAAGATAGAGCTTTTTGGCCAAAACTCAAAGCGCTATGTGTGGCGCAAACCTAACACTGCCCATGCCTCAAGACACACCATCCCTACAGTGAAGTATGGTGGTGGCAGCATCATGCTGTGGGGATGCTTCTCATCAGCAGGGACTGGGCATCTTGTTAAAATTGAAGGAAGAATGGATGGAGCAAAATACAGGGAAATACTGCAAGAGAACCTGCTTCAGTCCGCTAAAAAACTGAAGCTTGGGAGGAAATTCACCTTTCAGCAGGACAATGATCCCAAGCACAAGGCCAAAGCAACATTGGAGTGGCTCAAGAACAAAAAGGTGAATGTCCTACAGTGGCCCAGTCAAAGTCCTGATCTCAATCCCATTGAGAATCTATGGCACTATTTGAAAATTGCGGTCCACAAGCGTCGTCCAACCAACCTGAACAACCTGGAGCAAATCTGCCAAGAAGAATGGGCCAAAATCACTCCAACACTGTGTGCAAAGCTGGTACATACTTACCCCAAAAGACTTAAAGCTGTTATTGCAGCGAAAGTTGTCTCTACCAAATATTAATGTGTGGGGATTGAATACTTATGCAAGCAAGATATTTCAGTTTTTTATTTTTCTTTGAAATATTTCCCAAAATAAAACCAATGTCACCTTACAATAATTTATTTTGAGTTTCAGTGTTTTAAAATAAAATATCAAACAGAACGAAATTTCAATGTACCATTTGTAATTCAGTAATATGAGAGAATTGGTCAGGGGTCTGAATACTTTTGCAAGGCACTGTATGTATATGTATGTGTGTGTATATATATATATATATATATATATATATATATATATATATATATATATATATACCATTGAACAATGGTTCATTTAAATACTGGCCACTACACTACTAGGGACAGTATATGTTGCTTCGTGGTTTTCGGGTAATGTGTTTTTTTTTTTTTTTTTTTGTTTTTTTTTTTTTAATATGTAAAATTGAACAATAACATTAATTTGACAAAATGCCACAAAATCCCACCCAAGATTAAAATCTCTTTTTCCAAGAAGACTTGGTCATGAAAAGTGGCACGATCAGGATATACCATAAAATCGCTTCATTACAACACATTGCAAGTACAGACACCAACAGACAAAAACAAACAAACAACTGCAGCCAGAAACATCAGCTAAAGCTAAAACATGGAATCTATATGGGGATCTAAACTGTGTCTGATTTTACAATCGCTGCACTTTAACTCCCTATGAATCCTGCTCATGTCGCCCCGCATCCACCCAGCCTTCCCAGGAGTGATTTATTGACGTGCTTAATAACATTATAAAATATTGTATATAAAGGGTTTGCTAAAAATCTGGCTTTTAAATTTGCCATTATTTATATCAGTAAAATGGAGCAATTTGTCTCTGTTAAACCATCGATTTATTGCCTAAACTCCTTCAGAGATGTGGGAACACTGAGGTCCTTCCGGATATTATTCCAGGACCATGGTGCAAAAAAAAAAAAAGATTAGCCCAAGATCATAGTATAGCAACTAGAAGTAATTAGGAATGTGTTAAGATAATATGGCAGTTTGTCCAGAATAGCGCAGAATATAATCACAGATATACCATAGCGTCAGCCTTTGTAAGTAATAAAGACGTCAAACCACAAAGGTGTTCAAAATGATTTTCAGAGTCTGGAGCAAAAAGTCTTGGAGCAGAATGATACCGGGGATACAGATTTTTTCAGGACTGAAAATCCATTCAAGTTGTCCCCATAATCAAGCACATTCAAGAAGCGACAAACACAAAAACGTTCAGAAATGGAAATGTTAACTCTTGTTTTTCTGTAGAAAAAAATGAGTTAAGTCTCTTATTTGTATTTATTCTGGTATTTCCTGTGTGAGTTGAAGCTCAACAAAATGCAATTATAAAAAAGTAATATGTAGAAAAGATAAAAAAAACAAAAAAAAAACTAGGAAGTAACTTTGGGATGAGCAGAAAGACATTGTATAACAAAACCACAAATCTGAACAAATCACAGTCACGCAAATCCTCGATTTAGACGTCATACCCAGAATCGATTTTTTTTCTCACCAATGGTTCCACAACTGATAGATAATTCTTCAAGTAAACGGCATCCATCTTTACATTTTTTTGTGGTCTTGAGTGCATGCAGATTAGCCTACAAGTCACACATTTATTTTACATAAATCAGCTTTTGAACCAAATTGAGATGTATGGAATTTGCCATTGAAATGAGTGATTTGATGTGAATGAAAGAGGCAGCGTGTTGTAAATCAGTACTGACAGCCAAATGGGAAAATTTACAGAGCACTGTAATCACTCCCAACATCCACTGGAGTTATTGATCCAGAACCTCTATAATCCCCTTCACATAACACAAGCAATTTCATGTAATACCTATAATAACAGTGCATTCAAACTCAAGTAGCCTTCAGAAGCTTTGTATCTAATGGTGAAGTAAAGCCCTACAAAGCACATCAGCAGCCGCACAAATATGCCATTAGATTTTTTCTTTCTTTTTAAAGGTAACAATCTATGATAAGACCCAGTTCAAAAGATAAACAGCCATCACATGTCAAAGAAAATTAGATATTAATTACCAGGCCTACTACATAGCTGATAGTCCCAGGAGTATTAGGATCAGGGTTCAACGTCTGTAAAACAATTGTGAAGGTTGTTATAACATCACAGCAATATGAAATGTCTGGAAATAATACCATGTATGACTAGCATGTCAAACCAGAGAAATAGTAACGGCCGACTAAAACAACTTGCACTGTACAATCTTGTGTATAACAAGATAGCAAAAAGTTGCAGAAGCAAGGTGTAGATAAGAAAAATGAATTTCTTCTCTGGCTGAGGTGAATTACATGCAGTTTGTATTTTAATATTACTGGGATAATAGAAAGACTATCACTAAAATGTAGTAATGCCTTCAGGGAGATTAATATATGTATTGTGCAAAATCAATACATTTTATTTTATTTATTTATGTATTTATTTTTAATTTCAAGATAAAGATGATATACAATAGTGGGCCTGTATCTGCTAAGGCAAATGCTTACATTAAGAGATGAATAAAACAACTGCAGAGGAACAACTTGGTTTCAGATAGGAGCAGTTCATTTATTGCTTCGAGTAGTTTTGGGGATTGAAATGGTTTTACTCCATTCTACCCCCTTAGTACTAATATCTGTGTTCTTTTTCAGCGTTCAGGCCTGTGAGTATTTGCATATTACACAGCTCATGTTTTGATATGGAGTCCAGTGAAAGTAAACCAACCAACTGTTTTGTAGCCCTGTTCTTCCTCCACACATTGTACTGCTATGTGATAATTACACTGGAGTAGATGGCCCAGGTCTTTTACTTGTGATGTTCTTCCAGTTTTACATGACCCCCTCGTGGATCATTGCACAGCCTTATCAAAGCTTTGCAAGCTCCTCATTAATATATAGCACAGGCTGCACTGTTCTATACGTCATTGTCTTCTTTTGGAGGAGGGCTAATCAGTCAACTATTATCAGTCAGGAAGCAGAAGGCAGGCAGTCAGACCTGACAGTAGAGAATCATGGGAGAGCAGGGGAGGTTAAATGAGGCTGACAGTTGTGATAATGATGATTCCACTATAAATTAAGATGTGATGATAAAAGATGGGGAAAAACACAGCCTGAGGCAATATTTGGTTTAACGCATCATCTTCTCTTTCTGTACCTGTTAAATGGCCATAACATTTCACACAAGGAATGAGAATGGACTTTTGGCTGCCCTGATAACACAGAACAGCATCAGATTGAGAAGTCAAAAAGTTCTGATAACTGTGTCAGACTGCCATCATTTTGTGTGTGTGTGTGTGTGTGCTGGCTGGGGGTCGGGAGGTGTGTGTGTGGGGGGGGGGGTGCGCTATGAGATAGTGTGCGTGTTTTAATCAGTTAGATTTTATCCTAGAGAAGAGGCATAACACCAGTCTAATTTGACCAATGTCAATATATTTTCTAGATAGGGAAGCAGGAAATGGTTAATATAACACTTTAATTGTAAAATACAACATAGTATTTTTTTTTCCCTCATTGGTTCATTTTCCATGGGCTACACCACTTTAAATATAAAACTAGCATATTCCAGTTCTCTTAGAGTACTTTTAAAAATTAATTTAAAAAATCAATTAGCAGTGGGACTGGGGTCATTTCAGTCTTCTTGAGGCACCAGGTCAATTGGAAAGCATGCTTGATATGAATTAGTATGTATAGGTTATTGAATGTATTTGTTGCCTATGCATGAGCTTGCTGTAAACAAGTTCCTATTGCAACCTCCACATTCTATTATCTGTTTTATTCTATTGAATTCCATTGAAATAATATGTAGGTTTGTATAAAATATAAAAAGTGATATTCCAAATGCTGTCTTTGAAAAACTAACTAGCTACAAGGAACCCACATTTAGAAAAGTCCTGTCCTGTCACAGGTAGTTTTGTAGGTATTGTAACAAAATATTAAAAGAATGTTCAACATATTTTATTATATGCAGTTATGTATAAAATACAGAAAGTGAGGTGGTGTCTTTGCAAATGCTTTTTGTTAGTATGAATAAAGCAACACGTGAATAACATTGGTCCAGCATTTAAATTGGGTTCAGATAAAACGAGTGCACCTTTGTCTTCAGTCACTGGCAAGTTTTTCCTTGCTCCAGTTTACATTGCTAGTGCTTGTCTACGTTTGTGAGCTCCAATAATATGTACCTTAGAAAAGAGACAAGAGACAGTGCTGAAGATTTTCTTTTTAGTTGATATAATTTCTAATATCTGAACATGTGCTTTTTTTTTTTTGTTCGTTTTGTTTATTCATTATTTAGCGCTCCTGTCACTCTGTATATTTGAATTAAAGAGTTCCATTCAGCCAAGTGTGCATTCAATCGCAATACAAGGCACTACCAAGTACATACTGTAAAAACCTTTGTATAAGTCTATTTTCTAGGTATTTTTAGGGGTTCCTAAAAAGGGGGGAGCAACTTATACACCGGTGTGACCTATAGGCTTTTTCCTGAAATTGTCTCAAAAAGGTGTGGTGGGGTGGGGGAGACTTTTATACACCGTTTTTTATGGTATGTTAGGCCATTAAGTGCTAATTTACAGCCAACATTAGAGCTTTAAGTCACTGTAATAACACAAGCAGACTGGATACAAAGATGGCACTGATGGCAATAGAACTATGCAATCATTTTTTTCTGTTTTATAAAACAAAACAGAAAACAAAATAAAAAATCAAACCAAAGGAACGAGACTTAAGTTTTTGCTTGTTTGGGTGGCGTTTTGACAGCCAGAGGCCGCAGTCTGTACCATGGCAGGGTTTGATAAGTTAAAGTGACTGCATAGTCTTTGCTCTAAAAATGTTCCCCAGGAAAGGATCAATAAGATGTGTATTAGATGGAAAGGCAAATCACAACTCGAGTATTTAATTTTTTGTGCTGCAGATATAGACTAAATAGTCATTTTAACACATAATGAATTCATTCAGACAAAAAAAGCCTATTTATACCCAATTAGTGCATTTCTCAATTTTCTCAGAAGTGGTCACTTATACATTGATTGACACTTTATTCAGACATGAACAGGAACCTGGGGCAAATGATGTACTGCAACGAAAAGATTTTTCTAATGCAGACAGTGAATGATATATAACAATTACATGTCCAAATTACACCCTAGGCCCAGTGAATTACTTTGGATTTTAAAGGCTTTTTTAAAATATATTTTCCGGTGAAGTGTGAATCTATAATAATTATAAATAAAGCTTTTGTTTCTGAAATTGTATTTAATAGGACAACATCTAATACCACTCGATAGACGTCCTAATGGAGCACTACCCAATAGCACAGCACGCTGGTCAATGTCAGAGAGACACTAGAGACTACGTAGGTAGGGAGCTCCCAATAAAAACACTGGCAAGTGCAGCAAAACCAACAAGCTACAAGGAAGTTTAGTAGGTAAATACAAAACACAAACCAATTGACACAGCTAACATAAACTATGTTAGTGTAGTTACATTCAATTCCTAAGATTAGGTTAAGGAAAAGTTTAAACGGTAGATATTCCATGACAAACCTGTTCATTTTTTACAACTATTTTGCTTAAAAGGAAATACTGAGCCACAAGTGATCAGTTTCTGCCTTGAAGAATTGCAGATGTGTTCAGTTTGTCCTGGAGCGGCGATGTGTCCTTTTCGATAACCTGCAAGACTGAAAATACAGAATATTATCTTATTTATCATTTTAAAAATGAATAAACTTCCAAAAGTGACCTCCCATAATTGTCTTCACTGTCGAGTCTTCCCGAGGTGCCGTGGGCGAATGCACTGCACCGAAGACGGGAGGTGCTCATGTGATGACTCCAGCAAAGTGCTCCACCCAGCCTATTCCAGGCGGTTGTCATGCTGAGGCGCTAGGGAAGCTGCACTTTGGTTGATCCCTGGTGCCAGCATCACCACCTTGGGAGGTCACAAATAGGCTGATCCTTGGAGCCAGCATTACACTTCAGCCATCAACATCGGGCCAATAGGAAATTCATGTTACCTGGTGGAGGAAAAATCGCTGAAGGCGCATATATTACAGCAAAGGTACATCTTGGTTGGTGCCCACAACTGCTATCTCATTATATCTAGGCGAAAACCGAGTCCAATGTTAGCATGAAGTAAATAGCAGCTACTGTCATGTAAAATAATGTTACAGGATTTTTTTTAAAAGCTGCTATTAGGCTAGCAGAGCCATAATTAAAATTTAATCTGCGGGTTAATTGTTGTCATCTGTATGCAATATGGTGTAATACTTGATTTCTTTGGTGCAGACTCCCTCTTCCTATCAATGAATATCTTGAATTAGGTCTTAGTGAGATGGATGATGCTGGATAGGCTACCTACATTTCCCCTTGCCAGTTACTTTCAGCCAATGCTTGCTTGTGACCTGCAGTGAACCATGCAGTTAGGGACAAAGGTTATTTCCAGTTCTCTGGCCGACCCTCTTCTTTTTAGAGGTCACAGGTTAAAGTGACACAACGTCAATGCTGTCACAATCCAGATCCAGAATCCCCTCAACGTTACTTAAATCCCCCTGCGTTGTCTTCCGCACCACCACTTCTTCAGAGCTACATAGCCTGATACCACATCCTGATACCACAACTTTATATCAGCTTCAATAATACATAACATTATCTAATCCAAATAAAATAAATGCATCCCTTTGGAACATACCTTCTAGTTGGGTCTCTTTCTCCTTTTAGAAAGCGGCACCCCCAGAAGTTGAAAAGTATACAAATGTTGATAAACGTCTGATTATGACGTGCAGTGAAGCTGTTTTTATTAGAATTCTGCTATACAGAGAATAAACAGTAGTGGTGGTGATAAGAGAACTAAACTACAAGTGGTCCTTTTTAGCTTCAGAAGAATTAGATTTATTTTTTTTCTACAGAACTTGATTAGGTAAAATATTAGGCATAAAGGAAGGCATCAAATTATTGAACGGGAGTAAGTTTCAAAAGGGATGTATTTGTGCTGTCTGAGTAGACACACTTTTGTTTACAACTGATTTCTCCCCCTCCATTTTTCATCGGCGATTTATATGCTATTTTTCTCCACTACCCAAGCATGCATTTGGTTTGACATAATCACAGGCATACAGGTGGCTCCCTTGGGATTGAACAAGAGGTTCTGCTCCCTGTGGCTGATTATCACTCAAAGAAAATGAGAAATAGTGAAATTCAATGCAAACTAATGTGTTCTATACAATTACTGGATTAATAATTTTATTCTATTACTGTGCAGAGAGAGAGGACATCAGGCTAAAGATCTGCAATTCTAGTATATTTCTAAATGCCTAGTTAAGAGTGTGAGCAAGGGTCAGGAAACTTAATTATACCATAACTAGATAGAAATTGCCAAGTGATGAAAAGAAACATCCTGCCAGATTCAGCAGGGAATTACAGCTTGAATAATATTGCAGAATGCCCATTTTCTATACAATAATTGGAAGGGCATGGAATCGTTTTAAATAGCCCTGCTAGGGTCTTCAATATGAAAAGAAAATCCTATATTTTAGGAAAGCAAGCGTGAAATGACACTTCATATTACATTTTATCTTTCCGGGAAAATAAATATATAATGACATTATCAAGCAAAAATAATTTAGAAGCTGAAATATTACAGTGAAATTTTCATGTACATATCCAAAGCTAAGATATACCACTTACCTTTTAAAGGTTAGGCAATCTGTTTTTTTTTATTTTGTATATATTAGCATAAGCAATTCTTCAAAACTGCCACTGTATTTTATTAACTGATGCAATCTGTTTCTCGATGAAACTGTTTCAATTAAAAATAGCACGTTTATTCATACATTTGTTTTCCCGATTTTTAACAATTAATGGATCTACATAAAATACATGACAAAAATGTAAATGTCCCTTCATGTTTATGTGATTTAACTAATATATTCATTTATTTTAAGCTCATCCTCTTTCACATTCCAGTATGCCAAGTTTTCTGTACTACAGAATTATAATTTTAATTGACACAGTTAATCTTATTTCCTAACATGTTACTTTATTATAATTGCATTGCAAACAGGCAATTATCTACAATAATATTCAGTTACATCATGTCAATAACCTTGATCTGCGCTGATCCTGAACAACCACTACGTTACTGGTGATAACTGACTTTGTTCTGACACTATGCCTGTGTATACAGTAGTACTAGGAGTGGACACAGTAAAGCTCTGGCAGGCTAGAAATACCAAAATGCATTTTAATATCATGCATTAGCAGTGGCTGTACAGTAGAACCTCAGAGGAACTGTGGTGCGGAAGCCTCCCAGCACAGATGGCAATGCAGGGACAGAGACTCAGACACAGAAAGCTGCATGGCTAAGTTACGTTAATGCACTTTTTAATAAACAAATAAAACAAAGAAACAAACACTAACAAAACACATTAACAAAATAACAGGTGCAAGGGCCAGAACAATAGGTATACAAAAACACTCACGCATGCAACACGAAAACCTCCACCTCTCACCAACATCAACTCTAACACTAACCAATCTAACACCCGTGATCGTCCTATATTTATACACCTGTGGCTGGAGCCTTAATTCATTATTTAATCACTTATTCAATTCACGGCTCCAGCCACATTCCCACGTGTTTTTGCAGGGAGGATCTTAACTCCCTCCCTGCCACCCAATATCCCCCCCACACACACACACACCCGTGCCTCTGGGCTGTGGTGGAGGGCTCCTCACCTCCTCCTTCTTCTGCCAGGGTGTCCTCGCCACTGACAGCGAAAATGCTGCTAGGGGCAACGCTGGCAGTGGCAATGCTGACAGCTGTGTGGGCCACTCCAGCAGCGGAAATGCTGCTTGTTACAAAACTGGCAGCAGCAATGCTAACAGCACCATGGAAGCAAGTCCTCCATCCGCTTCTTTTGGGCAGGTGGCTGGGGTTGGACCTCCCGAAGGGGCCACTCCTCTGCCATGCTCACCTCAACCCAAAAGGGCAGCAGTGTGGAGTAGTGGTTAGGGCTCTGGACTGTTGACCAGAGGGTTGTGGGTTCAATCCCCAGTGGGGGACACTGCTGCTGTACCCTTGAGCAAGGTACTTTACCTAGATTGCTCCAGTAAAAACCCAACTGTATAAATGGGTAATTGTATGTAAAAATAATGAGATATCTGTATAATGTGAAATAATGTATAATGTGATATCTTGTAACAATTGTAAGTCGCCCTGGATAATGGCGTCTGCTAAGAAATAAATAATAATAATAATAATAATAATAACCCGACCCCAGGCCTCCCACCAGAGAAGGTCTCTGTCGGCACCCCTTGTAGACGTGCCCAAAGTCCCAACATTCCTCACATCTAGGAGCCCCTTCTGCCTCCAATCGGTGCTGTTGCTCATCCATGCTTTTGTCCCATTCCATCTTTTCTTTCTGTTTATTTTTTTTATTTTATTTTTTTTAATTTTCTTTACCCTGCAGTTCCTGGTCTGAGTCTCTGGGGGCGCTATCCCACACTGACACCATATGTGACGCGGTAGCCTCCCTGAATAATAAAACATGAGACACAAATTCAAACTGAAGCTTATTTTGATTGTATACAGATACTTGTATATGTTATGTGTATTATTATTATTATTATTATTATTATTATTATTATTATTTTGGAGGACCTTTGAAAATGTAAAGCCATTTAAAGCTGTTAAGTATTACTGGTTACATTTTTGTAGCATGGGTATATCATTGTTGGATGTTGTTTAAAATCAAAACAGTCCTTATGCTAACCAGAACTTTTAGCAGTGGTGTAATGTGTTATACAGTCATTTAGAGTGTTTCAAATGTCTTTTCAGACATACATTTGAGACAAAAAGTGACATTTTAATGCAAGCCCAAGAGAGGTTGGCGGTTGATTTTGTATTCATATGATGCAGATTAATCAAACTGGCTGTGTTACCCAGGGCTAGCTGCCATTCTCTCTGAAAATCTGCATATCTGCATATTACTGCTCTGCCCTGTGTTTAATTTCCTACAGGAGCTGATAATAATCACCTTGTTTAAACAGAGGGGACTTATTGTTAGTACAGAAGTGATATTTCATATAGGGGGTTGGCATGGAAATGCTGATGAATGTAATGGATCAGGAATACCACATCCTGTTTCATTTTGAAGAAGTGTTGGCCACTCTTCTGGGTGGATCCTGGACAAGCATTAGTCTTCAGGAATAAAACCCACTGCGGTGCATTACATATAGAATAAAGGGCTCTAGACTGTGCAGTTTGTGGTCACATGGAGGTAGGTTCTAATGACTATACAGACTGCATATCCAGTTTTTTTTTTTTTATAGGTAATGGACCAGTACAGATTACAAATCTAAGCAGGGTCATCACCCAGAAATATGGGCTACATAAAGGAATTTCCTAATGAACTGATAATTGTGCCTCTGTGATTCTGCTTTCTGGCCAGCAGAGCAGTTTAAAACAACCAATCAATGAAACATAACATGGAAATAATATACTATTTTATACTTTTTTGCATTTACAGTAGAGAGTCAATTATCCAAACTAATTGGGACCTTATACTAGTTTGCATAACCGTAGCCAGATTGGTTAAAATCATACTAGTAATGATTTATTTAGGCCTTTTAAACGTTGCTTTGCCATAAATAAAAACGCATTTCATCCCTCGTTGTGTGTGCACATTAATTCCCAAGTCCTGCTGATATCTCTGGGCTCTTCAAAGTCTTTGCTGTCATTGCAGACTACAGCGACACTGACTCTATTTTTATTAAAAAGTGCAAGTGCCTCTGTGATTTTTCATGGCTGGCTATGGACCTGGTATGGATAATCGAACAGGTATTAATAACAATTACTATACCTTTAATAATGTATAGAATAAAGTTAACATACACAAGTACTTAGTACACAAGTACCTACTGATTATATATAGTTAGTAACTTATTCTATCACATTAAGCATACAAAATTACAAAGCTTTACAAATCATTGAATTAAAGCAATTTTAACACCTACACTTAAGGTAATGAAATAATGTAATTAAACGTACCATATACCGAACTTTGAAAATCATCAAAGAATACAATTCAGTACACATTACACATTACAGAACTTTAGGAATCATTAAACTTAAAAAAAAAAAAAAAAAAAAAATAGTAAAATGTTTCTATACTTTGGTACTTGCTGTTAAGGCATTGTAATAGCATGCAAATTGAAATCAATAAAATAAAAGTTCATAGACGGGAGCTCCAGCCCTTACTGACGAAATAGAAGAAAAATCAAGAACGAGGTGACTGCTCCCTTTCAATTCGAAGATGACCACCAAAACATTACTTATGGGATATGCCTTCCTAGGTATTCACTGAACTCTTTATATCAGAGCTGCCGATAGGCCCCTTCCTGGGGTGACGTCCTCGATTCCGCCTACCGAGGGATTAAAGCCCACGGAAGCCACGGTCTCTTTTTGCTTCTCAAGACGGTAAGGAAAGAGCTCTGTGAGCTCCAAGTCGACTGCAGTTCCCCTGCATTCGTGCTGAAAGATGGCTTGCCTCTTCCATAGAATCAGCAGCTCTAAATCAAAGCGTCTTTTTTTCTCCTTTCTTCAGCAGCCTGCCTCGCTTGCATTGCAGGCTGCCTTTTCTTACTGTCTGTCGTATGTGAGCAACTGCCTGTGCAGTATTGATTTAAAGGAGTGTGTGTGTCTTTTCTGCCTACACTCTTGGGGCGAACGCATTTTCTCCACCGGGACTATGCCTTGCTGTATCCCGGCTGTTGAGTGATCTTGCCGACTGCTGTGCATGCAGTAGTGCGAAATATAAATAAATAAATAAATGTATTGTTGTTGTTGTTGTGTGACCCGATCACACAACCCAGCCTGCCTGCGTTGTGCTGTGGATTAGCTGCAGTGCAGTTTTAAAAAACAACAACAATAGCCAGCAGTGTATTTCCTCTACCGGGGCTGCGTGTTTACCTGCCCCACTTAGAGTAGACCTCGCCGGCTGCTTTGGCCTGCCCACCCCGGTGTGTCGGGCCTTCAGAAAAAAAGTTTTTCAACTCGCCCAGCGCTGCTTTAGCCTGTGTGTCTCCCTGGTTTATGCTACGCACTGACCAGGTGTGTGACTACATGCGGTCAGGGCAGGCACTGCTGCTTTTGCTCCCCCCTGGTACTTTGGTACCTTGGTGCCTTGTTGCGCACGGTGCATGTGGTGCATACGGTGCCAGGTGTGCATAGAGCCTCAGTGCACGTGGTGCTTGGTGCATGCGGTGCTCGGTGCAGGCGGTGCTCAGTGCACCCGGTACTTGGTGCAGAGGGAGGAGTGGTCCACACGGCGATTGTGACTGAGCATCTGGTGAGGCTGGGCCTCACCATCAACGATGCAAAGAGTCGGCTTACACCGGTGCAGTGCACAATGTACTTGGGGCTCCGGCTGGGCTCCAGTACGATGCGCACATACCTGTCGGACGACAGAGTAGCAGCTATTTGAGGTTGCCTCTCCCCGTTTTGACGGTGATCGGAGGTTACCTTGGAGTTGTGGCAAAAACTATTGGGTCTGATCGAGCTGGGCTTACTCTGCATCTGCCCGCTGCAAGCGCGGCTCAATGCGTTTCATTTACATCCCCGATAGACACCGTCGTCTGACAGTGTCTCACTCGTGTTCGGCAACCCTGCTCTGGTGGAGGACGACCTCGCACCTGCGCGAAGGGGTGCGGATGGGAGTAGTGTTGTACCATCAAGTGGTGACGACGGAGGCCTCCATCTTGGGTTGGGGGGTGGTCTGGGAAGGCAGAGAAGTCCGTGGCACCTGGTCATGCCGTTGGACGTCCCTGCACATAAACATGCTGGAGTTGCAGGCTGTTTTACTTGCCCTCCAGCACTTCCTCCCGTTGCTGCAAGGAACTCATGTGTTGGTCCGGACGGACAACACTGTAGTAGTGGCGTATGTCAACCATCAGGGTGGCCTTCAGTCCCCGGGGTTGCATTGCCTTCCGGCTTTTGATGTGGGCTCAAAGGAACCTGCTGTCCCTACGGGCGACGTATCTTCCTGGAGTGGTGAACTGGGCAGCGGACCTCTTTTCCAGGGAGGGTGTGCATCTGTCAGAGAGGCAGCTCCACCCTCAGGTGGTGGAGCACATTTGGGAATGATTCGGGAAGGCGCAGGTCGATCTCTTCGCCTCGGCAGAGACGACACACTGCCTCCTGTGGTATTCCCTCCACCACTTAGGCGGTCCACTCGGCATCGATGCCCTAGCCCACGAGTGGCCCAGGACGCTTCTTTACGCATTCCCGCCGATACTGTTGCTCCCGGCCTTTCTAGAGAAGGTCCGGTTAGAGAAGGCGACAGCTCTCTTAGGTACCCCCAGGTGGCCCAAGAGAATCTGGTTTTGACCCTATGCCAGCTCTTACAAGGCCAGCCCTGAGAGATCCTGCTTCTCCTGGATCTACTCAGTCAAACGAGAGGCACCGGGCAGGTTCGAGTTATGGGTCTGGCCCTTGAACGTGACTGCTGGTCAGCCCTAGGGCTATCTGACACGGTCGTGGGCACGTTGCAGAAAGCTAGGGCAGGCTCCACTAGGTCGTTATACGCCTACAAGTGGAGATACTTTCAGAACTGGTGTCTGACTAAGGGTCATGACCCAGTCTCCTGCACTATGCCAGTTATCTTGCAGTTTCTGAAAGAACTGCTCGATGCTGGTAGCACACAATGCTCCAGCTACGATTTTGGTGGTCTGAATAATTCTGTAACTTTCATTTGCCTCAGTCTGCTGGTCCTTTTTTTGGCTGTTTTATCAGCAGAAGCTGTGTGCGTAATACACCACACTTAATTCATCACGTGGTTACAGGTGTGTTCGGTTGATTAGACAGTACGGTTGATCAAAGATCGGATAATTGACTCTCCACTGTATTACTACTTTTGTATTTAAGCAAAAATTAGAACACAAGCTGTGTTTATGTCATTTGATACATTACATTTAGACTTAACTTTTGCAGTTAACAAAATTAGTGTAAGTTATCACAACAATACAGTTAAAGAAAACATTAAAATAACAGGCAGATGTCTGTTAAAAATGCTCCAAAAATCGCAAAGGACTGTAGCCTGTCCTCAAATGGGACAATGGCACTTAATGAGTTGAAGAATCATGTAATATATGCCCCTCAATCCTGTGTGGTCACTACTAAATCCTTCAGCATCCCTGCAGGGCATTAACTGAGAACCAGGTGATTTGTTCTGTATGTAGGGCAACAATGCCTGAGATTATTGTGAACGGCTGTGTCGACTGGTGATTTTGTAGGTACCATGATGCAAATTAACATTATAAAGGCTATTTCATAGGCACAAAACCATCCTAACCAGTTAATTGTTTAAAACAATGTAACACTGTTACAGAGGCTTAGAAAGAAATGGACATGTTTCCTTTTCAATTTAACCACAACTGATATGGCTTAAGGATTAAATCCTCTCATAAATTAGACATTAGAACAATTTTGTCAAAATAAAATATGAAAGACCAAATGAGACTACTGAATGTCTATGATATATATATATATATATGTGTGTGTGTGTGTTTTTTACTATGACGGCATGTCCTAAAGTATCTGTCAATAAGCATTAAAACAGCACAGAGGCACACAGAGCCCCTTGAAGGATGTCCTCCTTTATTTCAGTTATTTTATCACCCATACTGTACTGCATGTGTTCCTCTGTCTCTGGAGGGGTACTATTGAACCATTTCCATACTACAGTCAGCAAAGTTAAGGGAGATGTGGCAATATAGTGAGAGTGGCTGTATAGCACTGGTCAGTTAAAGACTGCATGTGTTCTATATGAAAACTATGTTTCAGTACAACAATGACACTAGTGGGTTGATTACTGCAAATAACATGTTAGATAACAAATGTTGATCTTCAAGCAGTATTATTTTCAGCATTTTAATTGAGTATCTTGCTGGAGGTAAAGTGAGGAAGGGTGAAAGGGAGGTGGAGAAGACCTCCAGAATAATTCTGGAAAGGTGAGCTTGGTCTTTGCTACAAACAAAGAATAACATTGAGGATTATACTTTGTGTGGGTTACAATAGAATGATTGCAAGAACAAGTGTTCAGAACACTAAAAAAAGATTAACATTGTAATGACTCCCCACACATAAGGGAATTATATGTATCAATAACTATTCCCATGGACTCATTAGCTGTGATATTTGTACTGTCAGCCCTCCTGTTTGGGTGTTGCCCCCTGGGTACATTAAAGCGTTGTGCTTTATTAGTATCTGTGGTGTTTTATTTGAAATCAGTAAATGCATAAAGACTATAAGCGGGCACTTTTTTCCCCAACTGTTGTACTTTGTTGTAACATGAGTGTTTCATTTCTACCTTAAAGCCGCCTTGAACCACTTTCAAAGCTCTGTTTTATCTTCAAACACTGAATACAATTAGTCATGCACAAGATCTTTCCCCTGAAGACATACTCAGTTTAGTTAAAGATGAAAGACATTTATAGTCATTTGTTTTCTAGAACGTTCTGAAATGGGCTTGGGAGGTGGCAGCTTCTTTTCCCCCCAGTCACAAGTGTTTTATAGATATTTCACTTCTCTATGCTGTGTAAGAATGAGTGTTTTTAACTTGCAGTTTAAAATATTTGCTACTGAGGCTTTAGCCTCAATAAATATTTACCAGGTTCACATTCTTAGAAATAGTCGTATTCACTTTCAGATGTGGGAGGACAGACCCCTTCTCAGAGCAAACTTGCAGTGAGCCCTCAAGGAGGCTGTGTGGTCCAGTGGTTAAAGAAAGGGGCTTGTAACCAGGAGGCTTGTAACCAGGAGGTCCCTGGTTCAAATCCCACCTCAGCCACTGACTCATTGTGTGACCCTGAGCAAGTCACTTAACCTCCTTGTGCTCCGTCTTTCGGGTGAGACGTAGTTGTAGGTGACTCTGCAGCTGATGCATAGTTCACACACCCTAGTCTGTAAGTCGCCTTGGATAAAGGCGTCTGCTAAATAAACAAATAATAATAATAATAATAATAATAATAATAAATGAGCAAACCCCTCCCCCCCAATTTTTTTATTAGATAAGATGTTGCAAGATAACTCGGTACTAATGTGTGTCATGTTCTTTATGGTTTGAATCCTCAACTTAGAGGTTTAATATCAACCAAATAAGAACATAAGAACACAAGAAAATGAACGAATGAAAGGAGGCTATTCGGCCCGTCTAAGCTCGTCCGGTTTCTGTCTAGTTGGGTCTTAAAGTATCTGAGTGATTCTGCATCAACAATATGACTCAGTAGCCCGACTGGCGCATCCAGTGAAGGCGCTCTGCGCGGAGTGCAGGATGTGCCCTATAGCGTGGAGATCGCAGGTTCGAATCCAGGCTATGTCACAGCCGACCGTGACCGAGATTTCCTAGGGGGCGGCCGCCAGGATAGGGAGCGATTAGGTCGGCAGGGGAATCAATGGTTCACCGGACACCAGCGACCCTTGTGGCTGATAGGGCGCCTGCGGGTCTGCAGTGGAGCCGTTCAGATCCTCCGGCACTATAGGTCTGATGGCTTCGCTGTGGATCCACAGTGCAAAAAATGACGGAAAAATGACACGTTTCGGAGGACACGTGTTTCGGAGGACACGTGTTTCGGAGGACACGTGTTTCGGAGGACACGTGTTTCGGAGGACACGTGTTTCTGCCTCCGTTTCCCGAGTCGCTGGGGGGTTGCAGCGGTGAACTGGGATAAAAACAATTATTGGGCATTCCAAATTGGGGAGAAAACTGGGGTAAAAACCATTGGCGACGACTACATTTTAAAAAAATTAAATAAAAATAAATATCAGCCTGTGCACTGCATTGCTAAGTTGTGTAAGTACCTGTATTATGTCACTGCTAAATGCCCAATGTAAACCAACAAAAGAAATGATAGACTAAGGAAGAAAAGCAAGAATGACTGCTAACCAGGAGGAAATCATTTACAACCTGAGAATAAAATGAAAATTACAAACTATAGAAATCTGAGTGAGGGTGGATCTGTTTCAGGGGGGAAGTTGGTTGATGGCAGTTGTGAAATATGAACGTCTAGTGCAGTTATTACCAGCCACATTAGTGATATAGGAAGCTTTAGTTATTATTGACTGGGTGAGATCCAGCATCCTTAATGCAAACTGCCAGGAGGGATAATTACAGCACATTAGCACCTGCATCTTGAGACAAGATTGACAGCTCCAACCCAACATCTGTTTTGTATAATTTTGCATACTTTTCAAATTTCAGCTAGTAGTTGCTAGATATTCTTTGATAACTGCACATTAACATTATTCATAAATAACAGTGGAAAAATACTTACCATTCATGGTTCTTGTGTTTTTGCTGGCGACCAGTGTAAACCAGGGCACGCACGCACACAGAGGAGCCTCATGCTCATGGATTTATGAACCCTTTCATGTTACCAACATTCTGCTGATTATGACAAGTGACGAGATTACTACGAAATAGTGTCCATTATCGCTTAAATTGTGAGCGAACAAATGTATAGAATAAAACGATTTTATAAAAGAACATTGTATACAAATGGTTATACCAAAATTAAATTCAAAAGGTCAAGAGGAGGCTTGGTTATGACAGACAGACAGACAGACAATGGGACGGATACAATTGAGGATCCTAAAGGTTCTGTGCACATACAACAGTCTTTTTTGTTTACGTGTAATAGCATTACCACAATTGATTTTTTTTGTTTGTTTGTTATAGAGGACAGTGACGTTTTGAATACATTATTCTATCTAAGAAATACCAAAATATTAATTGCTGCATTCAATTGCATTTATTCTATTAAAAAGCAGATAAGAAGACATTGTCAGAATGTTGTTTTGCACTGTGGCAATGACCAGTGTTTATAAGGAGAGTGGCCACTTTGGCCATCAACCCTCCATAGGCTGTGTTGGATTTCTTGACACAGATATGTAGATGTGAAACTGCTGTGTATCGTATATCTGTTATATTGTTGTGCAATATTTATTATGCACGCTATAAGTAAAAATACAGTACTAAGTTATGGTAGAAAAAAGTGTTACACTAGTTTATTTCTATTCAGTGTTATTATGTCAAATGGTAATCTACACCTGTTAATAGAATAATATCATGTTTACAGATGTATATTGTATGTTGTACTGTATGTAACCACTTTAAAAAGATTCCTAAACTAAATGTTATATAATTATTAAAAACTATGATTAAAATGTTGCACATTTAGTAAATTTGAAAAGAATATAACATGTGTTTCTTTCAAAACTTCACATGTGAGACATAGTGAATGGGAAGCGTGTGACTGGAAAGATTCATTAACTGTAACCTGTAAGAAATTATTTCTGTTCTATTTGCTGTACAGGACTGAACTGCCTGGTGCTGGTCAGTACATCTGTAGAATCTGTCAAAAAAATATATATATATATATATTGATTGTAGGTGCTGCAATATAAATGCTGCGTTCAAAGTACTATTATGGGGGCTAACCTTTGCAGGATTTGATCATCAGGCAACCCGGTTACCATGGAAATATATAATTAAACATGTGGTGCAACTATGATTCATCTGGAGAAATGAGTCTCAATGAAAATGAGAAGTACTTATTCATTCTCCATATCGTACAGCTTAACTAACTGTTCAAGTCATAGACTGTTAGCCATATGGTTTCTACTGTCAGCACTTTATTTGTATTACTATTGTTGGATACTATGGAAAAATACTGCTTTATAAAATGGCAAGAATAGAGGGAGTAATCTCATTGGCTCAAGTGTTCTAACCTGTGCAGATATGTCGCCATACCTTTTAGAACCATTCTGCCTGATTCACTCGACAAGCAATTCCCTTTGGAAGGGGTGTCCGTGCTGAACAACGCCCCTGGGTGTGCGGATATTGGACCGTATTTAAACACCCTGTAATGGGGTATTGTTTTCATATATTATTCCTTTGTAGTAAACTGAATCTGTGGTGCACTTGATACATGTGCTCATAAAATGGCTTGGAAATTAAGTCAAGGGATCCAACTAGTGCAGACTGGTTAGTCTTAGCCATTTTTATAACAATTCAGTACCTCTGATCTTTACCAGAGTATTTACGAGCAACTTTTTACAAGTCTTTGGAGGAAAAAAGGAAATCATTTCCGTTTTTCTTTGTTGAATAAGCCATATATAACAACGGGCTGCTGCATGTAAATACACCTGTTGAGCTCAGAAGAACTGTTCTTTTAGCTTGGTATTATGATCCCTGTTTTTTTTTTGTGCAAAAGGTACATCTGGGTTACATCTGTAAAGCCTGTATCTGTCACTAATACAAAAATCCAATGGTTTTAAAAAATATATATAACTCGGTGGGACTTGTATTTAAACATGTTTATTCATTCTTTGCTCTGTGTCACCATGACTCGCATTGTGCAAAATACTTATCAATTTACTAATATTTGATTTGCGATCAATTCGCGATAAGTAATATCCAGTATTACATAGAGGTGATTTTAAAAGCCAAAAACAAGTGCTGAACCATTAAGCTTTCAAGTACCTTTAAAAGTGGTGTAACAGTGGTGTATACCTGTATTACATCAACAGGCTGCCTATAGACAGTGTAATACACACGGCTAAAGCAGTGTGTGATGCAATGCATGAAACAGCTCCCCACTCCACACTTATTAGCGGCATGTGATTATCAATAATCAAATCTCGTTTTTTTGTTCCTACTATACTCTGCATTGTCTTTCAAAAGAAGCATTTCTTTAATACTGTTTTAATATGGTTTGTTCTGATGAATTAGCCACATAGCGATGGAGAAGTGTGACAGGTAGCTGAGTGGGTGATAGGGAAATAAAAGAAACCAGTCTCGATTTTCACTTTTACTGCTGCCCGGCTTTATTTGGCCACAATAGAAATAATAATGGAGCCGGGATACACAACGATGTGTAACCCGGCAACCACAAAGCAAAAGGAACAGGGGGGGGGAGGAAAAAGAACTTCACAAAAACGAACCAAAAACAACGAGGACGGAAAATAACAAAACAAAACAATCGTCCGTCCTTCCTCCTTCCCCTGAGGTAAAACAGGGCGGGACCAGCGTAGCACTTCCGGGTTCGCTCCTCCCGTCTCGCTCCCGAGCGTCCCGTTAGTGCTCTAATAAGTAAAATAAAAACAAGGGGGTTAACAGGGAACCTCTGGGCCAACCAACCGTCCTTCTTATTTCTTTTCCCCTCTTTATTTGTACTCCGTTTGAGTTGCCACTGTTTTCTCTCTTTCTCTCTCTCTGTCTCTCACCGTACCTTGCCAGAAGGAACAGAGCCCCGGGCCACGCCCCCTTTTGTACGCTCCGTCCCGCTCCCATTGGGCAGCGTGGGCAATCGCCGTTGACCAATGCGCGATTGCCACAGCGCTCCCCGTCTGGGTTGATGACGTTGCGCACCGTGGCTCTGCCTGTTCCTCCTCTCCACAGCCCTCACCGGTCGGAAGGGAGATCTAAAACAAGAATTCATTCTCTCTTTGTCACATATCCCACCGCTCAGAGTGGAGCCGAAGGAACACTCGGCCAAACCTACCATCCCCATTACTCCCCCCTCCCGGGAAAAATAATCAGCGTTTTGGTGATCTTTCCCCGCACGATGCACCATATGATACATATAAGGCTGCAATGCCAAATACCACCGAGTTATTCGAGCATTGCTATCCTTCATAGTGCTTAACCATCTGAGTGGGGCGTGGTCCGTGACCAGATCAAATGAATGTCCCAGTAAGTAATATCTGAGGGAGTGAGTTGCCCATTTAATGGCTAAACACTCCTTCTCCACAACCGAGTAGTTGCGCTCCCGAGGAAGCATTTTTTTGCTGATGTAGAGAATGGGGTGTTCCACCCCGTTAACTTTCTGGGACAAGACCGCCCCCAAACCAACTTCTGACGCGTCGGTATGGAGGAGGAATCTCTTGCTAAAGTCTGGTGCTATCAGC
Source organism: Acipenser ruthenus (assembly GCF_902713425.1). NCBI lineage: Eukaryota > Metazoa > Chordata > Actinopteri > Acipenseriformes > Acipenseridae > Acipenser > Acipenser ruthenus. The sequence goes on from NC_081196.1 coordinate 50,722,285, forward strand.
GCAGGAGCCTGGCATAGTTTTTGTTTAATGGTCTCAAACGCCCCCTGACACTCTTCTGACCACTTGATTAAATTTGGCGCACATTTCTTAGTGAGGTCCACCAGGGGATTGACCACGGTGGCATACTCGGGGATAAAGCGGCGGTAATAACCAGCCAATCCCAATAGTGACCTCACCTGGGACTTGGTCTTGGGGACAGCTGCATCCACCAAAGCCTGGACCTTGGTGGCTACAGGTTTCACCCGTCCATTTCCCATGATAAATCCTAAATACTGCGTTTCTAATTTAGCAAACGCACATTTCCTCAGGTTAGCTGTCAGCCGGGCAGCCCTTAGAGACTGAAGGACGGCTTCAAGTCGAATTACATGCTCTCTCCAGGTGGAGCTATATATAACCACATCGTCAATATACGCTGCTGCATACTCACGATGGGGATGAAACACCTCGTCCATCAGTCTCTGAAAGGCGGCGGGCGCACCATGTAGCCCAAACGGCATGGTTTTAAAATGGAACAGCCCATCCGGAGTTGAAAATGCCGTTTTTTCACATGAATCACGGGTCAAAGGGATCTGCCAATATCCCTTCGTCAGGTCCAGAGTTGAGATGAACCTGGCCGTTCCCAGTCGGTCGAGGAGTTCGTCGATCCGAGGCATGGGGTAGGCGTCGAACTTGGCGATAGCATTGACCTTTCGAAAATCAACACAGAAGCGATTAGTGCCGTCCTTTTTGGCCACTATAACGATGGGACTGCACCACTCGCTTCTGGAAGGCTCAATGACCCCAAGTTCAAGCATCGCCCTCACCTCGTTCTGGACGCCACTCCGCCGGCTTTCTGGGATCCGGTAGGGCCTCTCCCGAACAGTGACCCCTGGCGGAGTAATAACAGCATATTTGGTAAGGTTAGTTCTGCCGGGCACATCAGAAAACACATCCCCAAATTTCCCGATCAACTTACGCAATTCTATTTGCTGATCTGGAAGTAACTGTTCCCCCATTGAAATCTGGCTGGGGCTAGGGGCCTCTATACAGGGTCCTAAGTCATCCTCCACCTCGCCTGGGGCTATGAATAAGACCTCCCTTGCCTTCCAGGGCTTTAATAAATTGACGTGATAAATTTCTGTTTTGTTACGGCGATCGGGCTGTCTAATTTCATAATTCACTACTCCTACAGCCCGTATCACTTCATATGGCCCCTGCCATTTAGCACACAGTTTCGACTCCAATGACGGAAGAAGCAGCATTACTTTATCTCCTGGCCGAAAGGTTCGAATTCGTGCATTAGTATTGTAATGCTGCTGTTGCCGATGTTGAGCCGATCTAAGATTATCTTGAGCCAATCGACCAATTAAATCGAGGCGATCCCGCAGTAGGAGCACATGCTGCACTACATTTTTAGAGGAGCCCTTGTGTTCTTCCCAACCTTCTCTCAACAGGTCGAGGATGCCCCGTGGCTGCCGGCCATACAGCAGCTCAAAGGGGGAAAATCCCGTTGAGCTCTGAGGCACCTCTCTCACTGCGAAGAGGAGATAAGGAAGAAGAGTAGCCCAATGTTTCTGCTCCTGACTCACAAACCGTCTCAACATTTGCTTCAAAGTTTGGTTAAAACGTTCCACCAGTCCATCCGTTTGGGGATGATAAACCGATGTCCTGATGGGACGTATTTTTAGAATTTTATACACTTGCTGTAGCGTTTTCGATAAAAAGTTCGTTCCATGATCAGTTAATATTTCTTTTGGGATCCCTACTCTAGCCATAATCTGACTTAACTCTTTCGCAATTGCAGTGGCACTAGTGGACCGCAGCGGAACTGCTTCCGGGTACCGCGTCGCATAATCCACCATTACTAATATGTGTGTGTACCCGGAATCAGAAGGCAGCACTGGCCCAACTATGTCCATTGCAACGCGTTCAAAGGGAATGGAGACAATGGGCAGTGGGACCAAAGGGGCGGGGCGCACTCGACCCGGCGCTACTCTCTGACAGTCCGGGCAGGTAGCTACATATTTCGCCACCTCGGTGTAGAGCCCTGCCCAATAAAATCGAGCCAGTATCCTGTCCCTCGTCTTGTCAACACCAAGATGTCCTGCAAAGGGGACGTCATGCGCCAGCCTCATGACCTCTGGTCGACAGGACGGGGGAACCATCAACTGTTTGACAGGCTGTCCTGTGCCCGGGGCGGGGTTTACTCTATATAGCAAGTGCCCCTCTACAACGAAATGAGGATATACCAGCGCCCCAATGCCATCAACATCCTTACCCTCAATAGACCGGACCTGTTCCCAAGCGTGCACCAGTGTGGGGTCGTTGTTTTGCTCCCACACTAGGTCCGCGCTTGAGGCCCACACGTCCGGGATATCGACGGGGGCTGGAGCAGTCTCTGCCCTCGAGGGTCCAGTAACCTCGCCCGCCCGGTCACACTGTGTCCCCACCCCCTTCGATTGGCGTTTGGGACCATCAGAACCTTCCCCCGCCAGTCCCCAGCCGTGTCTCATCGATGCGCCCTCCCACTTTTCCTTCCGTCTCTCCTTACGTGTTTTCCTAGGACGGAAAAGGGGAGAAAACAGTTCGGCGTGGAAAGGAAAAACGGTACCAATGACTTCCTTTCCTCGGGAATCTGCCGTGTTTACACGTGTGGTCGAGGCTGCCGATACTTTTAGTAAATCTTTATATTGCGGCCAGTCTCGACCCAGAATAACTGGGTGTGGTAACTTCTCGGCCACCCCCACTACTAGGTGGCGCTTTATCGGACCTACCGATAAGTATACTTTTAGAGTGGGGTATGTCGCCGTATCCCCATGGATACAGGAGATCGCCACCTGGCCTTGTGGCTGCCACGACATACCGCCAAGGAGAGCTGTTCGAA